>NC_053500.1:2666531-2784310 GCF_905171775.1 Rana temporaria | reverse complement strand
ATGCGCCGTCCCTAAATTTTCCGCCGTGCATTGCGCTAAATGACGTCGAAAGGACGTCATTGTTTTGACGTGGAGGTAAATTACTTCCGTCCCGATTCACGGACGACTTACGCAAACGAAAAAAAAAATTAAAATTAAACGCGGGAACGACGGCCATACTTAACATAGCAGCTTTAACTATACGCCGGAAAAAGCCAACTAGAGACGACGTAAAAGAATGCGACGGCCGCTCGTACGTTCGTGGATCGTCGGAAATAGCTAATTTGTATACTCGACGCGGAAAATGACGTGAACACCACCCAGCGGACGCCGAAGAATTGCATCTTAAATCCGAAGGCGTATGCCTGTCGGATCTAACCCAGATAGCTTTGTATCTTGGTTTGAGGATTCAAAACAAAGATACGACGCGGGAAATTTGAAAGTACGCCGGCGTATCAGTAGATACGCCGGCGTACTCGCTTTGTGGATCTGCCCCTAAATTGTATAATATGGACTTTTTTTTTTTTTCTTATTCATTAAAGTGTATTTTTTTTTTTAAAATGCGTTTGAAAAACCGCCAACAACCACCATTTTATTCTCTAGGGTCTCTACTAAAATATATCTACTATATATATATATATATATATATATATTAAAAAATTATAAAAAAAACAATAAAAAAAAGGGGGGGTTGCCATCCGGGGCCCTGGGGACCTCCTTTCTTTACAAAAAAAAAAATAAGAAAAAAATCCTGCAGAAACATAGAATGTCGCTCTATGTAAACAAGGAAGATCGCCGTTCTGAAAGGTGAGAAGGCATGGATCCTGTGTTCCTGGAAAGTCTTCCCCCTTAGTAAAAGCCCCCCCCCCCCCCACAGTACAAAAACACAAGCTAGGCACACCGTTAACCCCTTGATCACCTCTCGATGTTTAACCCAGTGTCATTAGTACAGTGACAGTGCATTTTTTTTTTAGCACCGATCATTGCATTGGTGTCACTGGTCCCCAAAAAGTGTCAGTTAATGTCCGAACGTCAGCCGCAATAAGTCGCCGATCGCCGCCATTACTAGGAAATAAATATGAAACAAATAAATCTCTCCCGTAGTTCGTAGACGATATAACTTTGGTGCAAACCAATCAATAAACACTTATTGGGATTTTGATTACAAAAAATATGTAGAATACGGATTGGGCCGAAATTGATGAAGAAATTCGATCCTTTGCATGTTTTTATCGGATGTTTTATTGCAAAAAGCAAAAAACAAAAAAAAATTTGGGCAAAAATTGTCGCTCTATTTTTGTTTCTAAAAAAAATAAAAAACAGCCGAGGTGATCAAATACCACCAAAAGAAATCTCTATTTGTGGGGAAAAAAGACGCCAATTTTATAAGTGTACATCATCGCACGACCGCGCAATTGTCAGATAAAGAGATGCACTGCCGCAAAAAAAAAAAACTGTCATGCAGGAGGGTAAATCTTCAGGAGCTGAAGTGGTTTAGGGGGCGTGGCAAGGGGTGTGTCCTATGCCTACATATGTTTGCTAAGAGGCTTCCCTCATTCCCATCTCAGAAAGGGAGGTGTGAGATAAGGCGCCCTGCCACACTGCACAAAAACGGTTCCAGAGTGGTTTGAGGTACACAGCAACCAAGTTAAGGTGTTGACTTGGCCTCCAAATCCTGCAGATCTCAATCCAATGGAGCATCTGTGGGATGTGCTGGAAAAAGGTCCATGGAGGCCCCGCCTCCCAACTTACAGATCTGCTAGTGACGGCCTGACGCCGGACACCACAACCTACCTTCAGAGGTCCATATATGAGGTGGGTGGTCATAAAGTTATGGCTGATCGATGTACAGAGCATCCGGAAAGGATTCACAGAGCTTCACTTTTTCCACATTTTATTATGTAACAGCCTCATTCCAAAATGGATTCAATTCATTATTGTCCTGAAAATTCTACAAACATTCCCCAATAATGACAACGTGAGAGAAGTTTGAAATCCTAAAAAATGTATTAAAAAACAAAAACATGGAGTATCACAGGCTCCTCCCATGTACACAAGTATCACAGGCTCCTCCCATGTACACAAGTATCACAGGCTCCTCCCATGTACACAAGTATCACAGGCTCCTCCCATGTACACGAGTATCACAGGCTCCTCCCATGTACACGAGTATCACAGACTCCTCCCACGTACATGAGTATCACAGGCTCCTCCCATGTACATAAGTATCACAGGCTCCTCCCATGTACACGAGTATCACAGGCTCCTCCCATGTACATAAGTATCACAGGCTCCTCCCATGTACACGAGTATCACAGGCTCCTCCCATGTACACGAGTATCACAGGCTCCTCCCATGTACACGAGTATCACAGGCTCCTCCCACGTACATAAGTATCACAGGCTCCTCCCTAGGGGATGGGATGGTTGCTATGCGGTGTGTAGGGGGGGGGGGGTGGTTGCTATGCGGTGTGTAGGGGGGTGGGGTGGTTGCTATGCGGTGTGTAGGGGATGGGGTGGTTGCTATGCGGTGTGTAGGGGGGTGGGATGGTTGCTATGCGGTGTGTAGGGGATGGGATGGTTGCTATGCGGTGTGTAGGGGGATGGGGCGGTTGCTATGCGGTGTGTAGGGGGTGGGATGGTTGCTATGCGGTGTGTAGGGGGTGGGATGATTGCTATGCGGTGTGTAGGGGGGATGGGATGGTTGCTATGCGGTGTGTAGGGGGGTGGGGTGGTTGCTATGCAGTGTGTAGGGGGGTGGGGCGGTTGCTATGCGGTGTGTAGGGGGATGGGATGGTTGCTATGCGGTGTGTAGGGGATGGGATGGTTGCTATGCGGTGTGTAGGGGGATGGGATGGTTGCTATGCGGTGTGTAGGGGATGCGATGGTTGCTATGCGGTGTGTAGGGGGGGTGGGATGGTTGCTATGCGGTGTGTAGGGGGTGGGGTGGTTGCTATGCGGTGTGTAGGGGGGTGGGATGGTTGCTATGCGGTGTGTAGGGGGGTGGGATGGGATGGTTGCTATGCGGTGTGTAGGGGGTGGGATGGTTGCTATGCAGTGTGTAGGGGATGGGATGGTTGCTATGCAGTGTGTAGGGGATGGGATGGTTGCTATGCAGTGTGTAGGGGGGGTGGGATGGTTGCTATGCGGTGTGTAGGGGGTGGGGTGGTTGCTATGCGGTGTGTAGGGGGGTGGGATGGTTGCTATGCGGTGTGTAGGGGGGTGGGATGGTTGCTATGCAGTGTGTAGGGGATGGGATGGTTGCTATGCAGTGTGTAGGGGGGGTGGGATGGTTGCTATGCAGTGTGTAGGGGGTGGGGTGGTTGCTATGCGGTGTGTAGGGGGGTGGGGTGGTTGCTATGCGGTGTGTAGGGGATGGGGTGGTTGCTATGCGGTGTGTAGGGGGGTGGGGTGGTTGCTATGCGGTGTGTAGGGGGATGGGGTGGTTGCTATGCAGTGTGTAGGGGGATGGGGTGGTTGCTATGCGGTGTGTAGGGGGATGGGATGGTTGCTATGCGGTGTGTAGGGGGGTGGGATGGTTGCTATGCGGTGTGTAGGGGGTGGGGTGGTTGCTATGCGGTGTGTAGGGTGGTGGGGTGGTTGCTATGCGGATGGGGTGGTTGCTATGCGGTGTGTAGGGGGGTGGGATGGTTGCTATGCAGTGTGTAGGGGATGGGATGGTTGCTATGCAGTGTGTAGGAGGATGGGATGGTTGCTATGCAGTGTGTAAGGGGGATGGGGTGGTTCCTATGCGGTGTGTAGGGGGGGGGGGGTGGTTGCTATGCAGTGTGTAGGGGGTGGGATGGTTGCTATGCGGTGTGTAGGGGGTGGGGCGGTTGCTATGTGGTGTGTAGGGGGTGGGATGGTTGCTATGCGGTGTGTAGGGGGATGGGATGGTTGCTATGCAGTGTGTAGGGGGGTGGGATGGTTGCTATGCGGTGTGTAGGGGGGGTGGGTGGTTGCTATGTGGTGTGTAGGGGGTGGGACGGTTGCTATGCGGTGTGTAGGGGGGGTGGGACGGTTGCTATGCGGTGTGTAGGGGGTGGGGCGGTTGCTATGCGGTGTGTAGGGGGTGGGGTGGTTGCTATGCGGTGTGTAGGGGGGGTGGGATGGTTGCTATGCGGTGTGTAGGGGGTGGGGTGGTTGCTATGCGGTGTGCAGGGGGGGGATGGTTGCTATGCGGTGTGTAGGGGGTGGGGTGGTTGCTATGCGGTGTGTAGGGGGGTGGGTGGTTGCTATGCGGTGTGTAGGGGATGGGATGGTTGCTATGCGGTGTGTAGGGGGTGGGATGGTTGCTATGCGGTGTGTAGGGGGGGTGGGATGGTTGCTATGCGGTGTGTAGGGGGTGGGATGGTTGCTATGCGGTGTGTAGGGGGGTGGGGTGGTTGCTATGTGGTGTGTAGGGGGGATGGGATGGTTGCTATGCGGTGTGTAGGGGGGTGGGATGGTTGCTATGCGGTGTGTAGGGGGTGGGGTGGTTGCTATGCGGTGTGTAGGGGTGGGGTGGTTGCTATGCGGTGTGTAGGGGGGATGGGATGGTTGCTATGCGGTGTGTAGGGGATGGGATGGTTGCTATGCGGTGTGTAGGGGGGTGGGATGGTTGCTATGCGGTGTGTAGGGGGGGTGGGATGGTTGCTATGCGGTGTGTAGGGGGTGGGATGGTTGCTATGCGGTGTGTAGGGGGATGGGGCGGTTGCTATGCGGTGTGTAGGGGGTGGAGTGGTTGCTATGCGGTGTGTAGGGGGGTGGGGTGGTTGCTATGCGGTGTGTAGGGGGATGGGATGGTTGCTATGCGGTGTGTAGGGGGGATGGAGTGGTTGCTATGCGGTGTGTAGGGGGGTGGGATGGTTGCTATGCGGTGTGTAGGGGGATGGGATGGTTGCTATGCGGTGTGTAGGGGGATGGAGTGGTTGCTATGCGGTGTGTAGGGGGGTGGGATGGTTGCTATGCGGTGTGTAGGGGGTGGGATGGTTGCTATGCGGTGTGTAGGGGGGTGGGTGGTTGCTATGCGGTGTGTAGGGGGTGGGGTGGTTGCTATGCAGTGTGTAGGGGGATGGGATGGTTGCTATGCGGTGTGTAGGGGGATGGGGCGGTTGCTATGCGGTGTGTAGGGGGGATGGAGTGGTTGCTATGCGGTGTGTAGGGGGGTGGGATGGTTGCTATGCGGTGTGTAGGGGGTGGGATGGTTGCTATGCGGTGTGTAGGGGGGTGGGTGGTTGCTATGCGGTGTGTAGGGGGTGGGGTGGTTGCTATGCGGTGTGTAGGGGGGTGGGGTGGTTGCTATGCGGTGTGTAGGGGGGTGGGATGGTTGCTATGCGGTGTGTAGGGGATGGGATGGTTGCTATGCGGTGTGTAGGGGGGGTGGGTGGTTGCTATGCGGTGTGTAGGGGGTGGGATGGTTGCTATGCGGTGTGTAGGAGGTGGGATGGTTGCTATGCGGTGTGTAGGGGGTGGGATGGTTGCTATGCGGTGTGTAGGGGGGGTGGGATGGTTGCTATGCGGTGTGTAGGGGGTGGGGCTGGTTGCTATGCGGTGTGTAGGGGGTGGGGTGGTTGCTATGCGGTGTGTAGGGGGATGGGGTGGTTGCTATGCGGTGTGTAGGGGGGGGTGGTTGCTATGCGGTGTGTAGGGGGGGTGGGATGGTTGCTATGTGGTGTGTAGGGGGATGGGGTGGTTGCTATGCAGTGTTTAGGGGGATGGGATGGTTGCTATGCGGTGTGTAGGGGGTGGGGTGGTTGCTATGCGGTGTGTAGGGGGGTGGGATGGTTGCTATGCGGTGTGTAGGGGGGTGGGTGGTTGCTATGCGGTGTGTAGGGGGTGGGGTGGTTGCTATGCGGTGTGTAGGGGGGTGGGGTGGTTGCTATGCGGTGTGTAGGGGGGTGGGATGGTTGCTATGCGGTGTGTAGGGGATGGGATGGTTGCTATGCGGTGTGTAGGGGGTGGGATGGTTGCTATGCGGTGTGTAGGGGGGGTGGGTGGTTGCTATGCGGTGTGTAGGGGGTGGGGTGGTTGCTATGCGGTGTGTAGGGGGGTGGGGTGGTTGCTATGCGGTGTGTAGGGGGTGGGATGGTTGCTATGCGGTGTGTAGGGGATGGGATGGTTGCTATGCGGTGTGTAGGGGGTGGGATGGTTGCTATGCGGTGTGTAGGGGGTGGGATGGTTGCTATGTGGTGTGTAGGGGGATGGGGTGGTTGCTATGCAGTGTTTAGGGGGATGGGATGGTTGCTATGCGGTGTGTAGGGGGTGGGACGGTTGCTATGCGGTGTGTAGGGGGGTGGGATGGTTGCTATGCGGTGTGTAGGGGGGTGGGGTGGTTGCTATGCGGTGTGTAGGGGGTGGGATGGTTGCTATGCGGTGTGTAGGGGGGTGGGGTGGTTGCTATGCGGTGTGTAGGGGGATGGGATGGTTGCTATGCAGTGTGTAGGGGGGTGGGATGGTTGCTATGCGGTGTGTAAGGGGGTGGGATGGTTGCTATGCGGTGTGTAGGGGGTGGGATGGTTGCTATGCGGTGTGTAGGGGGGTGGGATGGTTGCTATGCGGTGTGTAGGGGGGTGGGATGGTTGCTATGCGGTGTGTAGGGGGGGGTGGGGCGGTTGCTATGCAGTGTTTAGGGGGATGGGATGGTTGCTATGCGGTGTGTAGGGGGTGGGACGGTTGCTATGCGGTGTGTAGGGGGTGGGGTGGTTGCTATGCGGATGGGGTGGTTGCTATGCAGGGTGTAGGGGGGGGTGGGGTGGTTGCTATGCGGATGGGGTGGTTGCTATGCGGTGTGTAGGGGGTGGGGCGGTTGCTATGCGGTGTGTAGGGGGTGGGGCGGTTGCTATGAAGTGTATAGGGGTGGGACGGTTGCTAAGCGGATGGGGTGGTTGCTATGCACGGTGTCCGGTTCTCAGTGCGCTCCCCTCCCCCCTCAGCCATGTTGTCGGTGTGAGGGAAGAAGATGGCCGCCGGTCACGTGTCTCGGCTCCTCCTATCCAGGGGCGGGACTCCGGTCTCCCGGGAGACGATTGGCTGTGACGCGGCGGTGGGCGGGTCCGGAGGAGCGCACGCTGATTCGCTCGCTGTAAGAGACGTGTGCGGGGCTGGCAGACATGCAGTGACCCAGTGGCCTAATGGATAAGGCATCAGCCTCCGGAGCTGGGGATTGTGGGTTCGAGTCCCATCTGGGTCGCTCTGAAAATCCATTTTATAAATCGTGTCCGAGGAGGGGGAGGGGATCCGTCCGCGGAGCGGGACCGACACCGAGAACACCACCGACACTGGGGATCCATCACCGGGGGGAGCCCCGAACCTCTCCGTTATTATACATGGATGACATTACACCCCGATCTCCCCCACAATCATTTCCCATACAGTGTAACTTCACACTAATGACGTCACTGAAGAGAAATATATATATATATACCCTGCGATACCATCACCGACCACCAGATGTCCTCATCATTACCACCGGATGTCCCCATCATTACACAGGCTGCAATCCCATCACCGACCACCGGATGTCCCCATCATTACACAGGCTGCGATCCCATCACCGACCACCAGATGTCCCCATTATTACACAGCCTGTGTAGTGTCACATTCGGCTCCCTATCACAGATTGTTCCGGAAGTGACGTTTCAGCGCCGCCATCTTGCTACACCCCACACCATTGCACAGTAATGATAGAGTGTGAAGGGGGCAGGCGGACATCTTCTTACACCCACCGGAGTATTAGATTTCACAGTTATTTTTTAACACAAAACGGAACTTATATGTTTAAATACAGTATTTGTAAATCCGACTGACTGATTACATGATAAATGTGAAAATCAGAGGTGTTCTGTGACATTAGCAAGCATGGAAGGTCAGCAGGTTTGCTACGGCTTGTAACATGTAAACAGTCCTTTGGATTTCCAAATCCTGTAATTAACCACTTAAGGACCGCCTCATGCACATATACGTCGGCAGAATGGCACGGCTGGGCACATGTACGTACAGGTACGTCCTCTTAAAGTGCCCAGCCGTGGGTCGCTGGGCGCGCGGCCAGGTCCGAAGCTCCATGACCGCAGGACCCGATCGCCGCTGGAGTCCAGCGATCGGTCCCCGGAGCTGAAGAACGGGGAGAGCTGTGTGTAAACACAGCTTCCTCGTTCTTTACTGTGGCGCCGTCATCGATCGTGTCATCCCTGATATAGGGAAGCACGATCAATGACGTCACATGTCCTGCCCCGCCCCCCTACAGTTAGAAACACAGATGAGGTCATACCTAACCCCTTCAGCGCCCCCTTGTGGTTAACTCCTTCACTGCCATTGTCATTTTCACAGTAAACAATGCATTTTGAATGAATTTTTTGCTGTGAAAATGACAATGGTCCCAAAAATGTGTCAAAATTGTCCGAAGTGTCCGCCATAAAGTTGCAGTCACGGAAAAAATCGCCGCCATTAGTAGTAAAAAAAAAAAAATTAATAAAAATGCAATAAAACAATCCCCTATTTTGTAAACGCTATAAATTTTGCGCAAACCAATCGATAAACGCTTATTGCGATTTTTCTTTTACCAAAAATAGGTAGAAGAATACGTATCGGCCTAAACTGAGGAAAAAATATGTTTTTTTATATATATTTTGGGGATATTTATTACAGCAAAAAGTAAAAAATATTTTTTCTAAATTGTCGCTCTATTTTTGTTTATAGCGCAAAAAAGAAAAACCGCAGAGGGGATCAAATTCCACCAAAAGAAAGCTCTATTTGTGGGAAAAAAAGACACCAATTTTGTTTGGGAGCCACGTCGCACGACCGCGCAATTGTCAGTTAAAATGACGCAGTGCCGAATCGCAATAACTGTCCGGGTCCTTTAGCTGCCTAAAGGTCCGGGTCTTAAGTGATTAAGTGTATAAACTCCGTTTTGTGTTGAAAATAACTGTGAAATCTAAAACTTCGGTGGATGTAAGAAGATGTCCGCTTGCCCCTTCACACTCTATCATTACTGTGCAATGGTGTGGGGTGTAGAAAGATGGCGGTGACAAAACGTCACTTCCGGAGCAATCTGTGATGGGGAGCCGAATGTGACAACACACCTGCAATCCCATCACCGACCACCGGATGTCCCTATTATTACACAGCCTGCGATCCCATCACCGACCACCGGATGTCCCCATCATTACACAGCCTGCAATCCCATCACCGACCACCGGATGTCCTCATCATTACACAGCCTGCGATCCCATCACCGACCACCGGATGTCCCCATCATTACACAGCCTGCGATCCCATCACCGACCACCTGATGTCCTCATCATTACACAGCCTGCGATCCCATCACCGACCACCGGATGTCCTCATTATTACACAGCCTGCGATCCCATCACCGACCACCGGATGTCCTCATCATTACACAGCCTGCGATCCCATCACCGACCACCGGATGTCCCCATCATTACACAGCCTGCAATCCCATCACCGACCACCGGATGTCCTCATCATTACACAGCCTGCGATCCCATCACCGACCACCGGATGTCCCCATCATTACACAGCCTGCGATCCCATCACCGACCACCTGATGTCCCCATCATTACACAGCCTGCGATCCCATCACCGACCACCGGATGTCCTCATCATTACACAGCCTGCGATCCCATCACCGACCACCAGATGTCCTCATCATTACACAGCCTGCGATCCCATCACCGACCACCGGATGTCCCCATCATTACACAGCCTGCAATCCCATCACCGACCACCAGATGTCCCCATCATTACACAGCCTGCGATCCCATCACCGACCACCGGATGTCCTCATCATTACACAGCCTGCGATCCCATCACCGACCACCGGATGTCCTCATTATTACACAGCCTGCGATCCCATCACCGACCACCGGATGTCCTCATCATTACACAGCCTGCGATCCCATCACCGGCCACCGGATGTCCCCATCATTACACAGCCTGCAATCCCCTCACCGACCACCAGATGTCCTCATTATTACACAGCCTGCGATCCCATCACCGACCACCGGATGTCCTCATTATTACACAGCCTGCGATCCCATCACCGACCACCAGATGTCCCCATCATTACACAGCCTGCGATCCCATCACCGACCACCGGATGTCCTCATCATTACACAGCCTGCGATCCCATCACCGACCACCGGATGTCCTCATTATTACACAGCCTGCGATCCCATCACCGACCACCAGATGTCCTCATTATTACACAGCCTGCGATCCCATCACCGACCACCGGATGTCCTCATTATTACACAGCCTGCGATCCCATCACCGACCACCAGATGTCCCCATCATTACACAGCCTGCGATCCCCTCACCGGCCACCAGATGTCCCCATCATTACACAGCCTGCGATCCCATCACCGACCACCGGATGTCCCCATTATTACACAGCCTGCAATCCCATCACCGACCACCGGATGTCCTCATCATTACACAGCCTGCGATCCCATCACCGACCACCGGATGTCCTCATTATTACACAGTCTGCAATCCCATCACCGACCACCGGATGTCCTCATCATTACACAGCCTGCGATCCCATCACCGACCACCGGATGTCCTCATTATTACACAGTCTGCGATCCCATCACCGACCACCGGATGTCCTCATTATTACACAGCCTGCGATCCCATCACCGACCACCGGATGTCCCCATCATTACACAGCCTGCAATCCCATCACCGACCACCGGATGTCCTCATCATTACACAGCCTGCGATCCCATCACCGACCACCGGATGTCCCCATCATTACACAGCCTGCGATCCCATCACCGACCACCTGATGTCCCCATCATTACACAGCCTGCGATCCCATCACCGACCACCGGATGTCCTCATCATTACACAGCCTGCGATCCCATCACCGACCACCAGATGTCCTCATCATTACACAGCCTGCGATCCCATCACCGACCACCGGATGTCCCCATCATTACACAGCCTGCAATCCCATCACCGACCACCAGATGTCCCCATCATTACACAGCCTGCGATCCCATCACCGACCACCGGATGTCCTCATTATTACACAGCCTGCGATCCCATCACCGACCACCGGATGTCCTCATCATTACACAGCCTGCGATCCCATCACCGGCCACCGGATGTCCCCATCATTACACAGCCTGCAATCCCATCACCGACCACCGGATGTCCCCATCATTACACAGCCTGCGATCCCATCACCGACCACCGGATGTCCTCATCATTACACAGCCTGCAATCCCATCACCGACCACCAGATGTCCCCATCATTACACAGCCTGCGATCCCATCACCGACCACCGGATGTCCCCATCATTACACAGCCTGCGATCCCATCACCGACCACCGGATGTCCTCATCATTACACAGCCTGCGATCCCATCACCGACCACCGGATGTCCCCATTATTACACAGCCTGCAATCCCATCACCGACCACCGGATGTCCCCATCATTACACAGCCTGCGATCCCATCACCGACCACCGGATGTCCCCATCATTACACAGCCTGCGATCCCATCACCGACCACCGGATGTCCCCATCATTACACAGCCTGCGATCCCATCACCGACCACCGGATGTCCTCATCATTACACAGCCTGCAATCCCATCACCGACCACCAGATGTCCTCATCATTACACAGCCTGCGATCCCATCACCGACCACCGGATGTCCCCATTATTACACAGCCTGCAATCCCATCACCGACCACCGGATGTCCCCATCATTACACAGCCTGCGATCCCATCACCGACCACCGGATGTCCCCATCATTACACAGCCTGCGATCCCATCACCGACCACCGGATGTCCCCATCATTACACAGCCTGCGATCCCATCACCGACCACCTGATGTCCCCATCATTACACAGCCTGCGATCCCATCACCGACCACCGGATGTCCTCATCATTACACAGCCTGCGATCCCCTCACCGACCACCGGATGTCCTCATCATTACACAGGCTGCGATCCCATCACCGACCACCGGATGTCCTCATCATTACACAGCCTGCGATCCCATCACCGACCACCGGATGTCCCCATTATTACACAGCCTGCAATCCCATCACCGACCACCGGATGTCCCCATTATTACACAGCCTGCAATCCCATCACCGACCACCGGATGTCCTCATTATTACACAGTCTGCGATCCCATCACCGACCACCGGATGTCCTCATTATTACACAGCCTGCGATCCCATCACCGACCACCAGATGTCCCCATCATTACACAGCCTGCGATCCCCTCACCGGCCACCGGATGTCCCCATCATTACACAGCCTGCGATCCCATCACCGACCACCAGATGTCCCCATCATTACACAGCCTGCAATCCCATCACCGACCACCAGATGTCCTCATCATTACACAGCCTGCAATCCCATCACCGACCACCAGATGTCCTCATCATTACACAGCCTGCAATCCCATCACCGACCACCGGATGTCCTCATTATTACACAGCCTGCGATCCCATCACCGACCACCAGATCTCCTCATTATTACACAGCCTGCGATCCCATCACCGACCACCAGATGTCCCCATCATTACACAGCCTGCGATCCCATCACCGACCACCGGATGTCCCCATCATTACACAGCCTGCGATCCCATCACCGACCACCGGATGTCCCCATCATTACACAGCCTGCAATCCCATCACCGACCACCAGATGTCCTCATCATTACACTGCCTGCGATCCCATCACCGACCACCGGATGTCCTCATCATTACACAGCCTGCAATCCCATCACTGACCACCGGATGTCCTCATTATTACACAGTCTGCGATCCCATCACCGACCACCGGATGTCCTCATCATTACACAGCCTGCGATCCCATCACCGACCACCGGATGTCCTCATCATTACACAGCCTGCGATCCCATCACCGACCACCGGATGTCCCCATCATTACACAGCCTGCGATCCCATCACCGACCACCGGATGTCCTCATCATTACACAGCCTGCGATCCCATCACCGGCCACCGGATGTCCTCATCATTACACAGCCTGCGATCCCATCACCGACCACCAGATGTCCTCATCATTACACAGCCTGCGATCCCATCACCGACCACCGGATGTCCTCATCATTACACAGCCTGCGATCCCATCACCGACCACCGGATGTCCTCATCATTACACAACCTGCAATCCCATCACCGACCACCGGATGTCCCCATCATTACACAGCCTGCGATCCCATCACCGACCACCGGATGTCCCCATCATTACACAGCCTGCGATCCCATCACCGACCACCGGATGTCCCCATCATTACACAGCCTGCGATCCCATCACCGGCCACCGGATGTCCTCATCATTACACAGCCTGCGATCCCATCACCGACCACCAGATGTCCTCATCATTACACAGCCTGCAATCCCATCACCGACCACCAGATGTCCCCATCATTACACAGCCTGCGATCCCATCACCGACCACCGGATGTCCCCATCATTACACAGCCTGCGATCCCATCACCGACCACCGGATGTCCTCATCATTACACAGCCTGCGATCCCAACACCGACCACCGGATGTCCCCATCATTACACAGCCTGCGATCCCATCACCGACCACCGGATGTCCTCATCATTACACAACCTGCAATCCCATCACCGACCACCGGATGTCCTCATCATTACACAGCCTGCGATCCCATCACCGACCACCGGATGTCCCCATCATTACACAGCCTGCGATCCCATCACCGACCACCTGATGTCCTCATCATTACACAGCCTGCGATCCCACCACCGGCCACCAGATGTCCTCATTATTACACAGCCTGCGATCCCATCACCGACCACCGGATGTCCCCATCATTACACAGCCTGCGATCCCATCACCGACCACCAGATGTCCTCATTATTACACAGCCTGCAATCCCATCACCGACCACCGGATGTCCTCATTATTACACAGCCTGCGATCCTATCACCGACCACCGGATGTCCCCATCATTACACAGCCTGCGATCCCATCACCGACCACCGGATGTCCCCATCATTACACAGCCTGCAATCCCATCACCGACCACCAGATGTCCTCATCATTACACTGCCTGCGATCCCATCACCGACCACCGGATGTCCTCATCATTACACAGCCTGCAATCCCATCACCGACCACCGGATGTCCTCATTATTACACAGTCTGCGATCCCATCACCGACCACCGGATGTCCTCATCATTACACAGCCTGCAATCCCATCACCGACCACCGGATGTCCCCATCATTACACAGCCTGCGATCCCATCACCGACCACCGGATGTCCTCATCATTACACAGCCTGCGATCCCATCACCGGCCACCGGATGTCCTCATCATTACACAGCCTGCGATCCCATCACCGACCACCAGATGTCCTCATCATTACACAGCCTGCAATCCCATCACCGACCACCGGATGTCCCCATCATTACACAGCCTGCGATCCCATCACCGACCACCGGATGTCCCCATCATTACACAGCCTGCGATCCCATCACCGACCACCGGATGTCCTCATCATTACACAACCTGCAATCCCATCACCGACCACCGGATGTCCTCATCATTACACAGCCTGCGATCCCATCACCGACCACCGGATGTCCCCATCATTACACAGCCTGCGATCCCATCACCGACCACCGGATGTCCTCATCATTACACAGCCTGCGATCCCATCACCGACCACCGGATGTCCTCATCATTACACAGCCTGCGATCCCATCACCGACCACCAGATGTCCCCATCATTACACAGCCTGCGATCCCATCACCGACCACCGGATGTCCTCATCATTACACAGCCTGCGATCCCATCACCGACCACCAGATGTCCTCATCATTACACAGCCTGCGATCCCATCACCGACCACCGGATGTCCTCATCATTACACAGCCTGCGATCCCATCACCGACCACCGGATGTCCTCATCATTACACAGCCTGCGATCCCATCACCGACCACCAGATGTCCCCATCATTACACAGCCTGCGATCCCATCACCGACCACCGGATGTCCTCATCATTACACAGCCTGCGATCCCATCACCGACCACCAGATGTCCTCATCATTACACAGCCTGCGATCCCATCACCGACCACCGGATGTCCTCATCATTACACAGCCTGCGATCCCATCACCGACCACCGGATGTCCCCATCATTACACAGCCTGCGATCCCATCACCGACCACCGGATGTCCTCATCATTACACAGCCTGCAATCCCATCACCGACCACCGGATGTCCTCATCATTACACAGCCTGCAATCCCATCACCGACCACCGGATGTCCCCATCATTACACAGCCTGCGATCCCATCACCGACCACCGGATGTCCTCATCATTACACAGCCTGCGATCCCATCACCGACCACCAGATGTCCTCATCATTACACAGCCTGCGATCCCATCACCGACCACCGGATGTCCCCATCATTACACAGCCTGCGATCCCATCACCGACCACCGGATGTCCCCATCATTACACAGCCTGCGATCCCATCACCGACCACCGGATGTCCTCATCATTACACAACCTGCAATCCCATCACCGACCACCGGATGTCCTCATCATTACACAGCCTGCGATCCCATCACCGACCACCGGATGTCCCCATCATTACACAGCCTGCGATCCCATCACCGACCACCGGATGTCCTCATCATTACACAGCCTGCGATCCCATCACCGACCACCGGATGTCCTCATCATTACACAGCCTGCGATCCCATCACCGACCACCGGATGTCCTCATCATTACACAGCCTGCGATCCCATCACCGACCACCAGATGTCCTCATCATTACACAGCCTGCGATCCCATCACCGACCACCGGATGTCCTCATCATTACACAGCCTGCGATCCCATCACCGACCACCGGATGTCCTCATTATTACACAGCCTGCGATCCCATCACCGGCCACCGGATGTCCTCATTATTACACAGCCTGCGATCCCATCACCGACCACCGGATGTCCTCATTATTACACAGCCTGCGATCCCATCACCGACCACCGGATGTCCTCATTATTACACAGCCTGCGATCCCATCACCGACCACCAGATGTCCCCATCATTACACAGCCTGCGATCCCATCACCGACCACCGGATGTCCTCATCATTACACAGCCTGCGATCCCATCACCGACCACCAGATGTCCTCATCATTACACAGCCTGCGATCCCATCACCGACCACCGGATGTCCTCATCATTACACAGCCTGCGATCCCATCACCGACCACCGGATGTCCCCATCATTACACAGCCTGCGATCCCATCACCGACCACCGGATGTCCTCATCATTACACAGCCTGCAATCCCATCACCGACCACCGGATGTCCTCATCATTACACAGCCTGCAATCCCATCACCGACCACCGGATGTCCCCATCATTACACAGCCTGCGATCCCATCACCGACCACCGGATGTCCTCATCATTACACAGCCTGCGATCCCATCACCGACCACCGGATGTCCTCATTATTACACAGCCTGCGATCCCATCACCGACCACCAGATGTCCTCATTATTACACAGCCTGCGATCCCATCACCGACCACCAGATCTCCTCATTATTACACAGCCTGCGATCCCATCACCGACCACCAGATGTCCCCATCATTACACAGCCTGCGATCCCATCACCGACCACCGGATGTCCCCCATCATTACACAGCCTGCAATCCCATCACCGACCACCGGATGTCCTCATCATTACACAGCCTGCGATCCCATCACCGACCACCGGATGTCCTCATCATTACACAGCCTGCGATCCCATCACCGACCACCAGATGTCCCCATCATTACACAGCCTGCGATCCCATCACCGACCACCGGATGTCCTCATCATTACACAGCCTGCGATCCCATCACCGGCCACCGGATGTCCCCATTATTACACAGCCTGCAATCCCATCACCGACCACCGGATGTCCTCATCATTACACAGCCTGCAATCCCATCACCGACCACCGGATGTCCTCATCATTACACAGCCTGCGATCCCATCACCGGCCACCGGATGTCCTCATCATTACACAGCCTGCGATCCCATCACCGACCACCGGATGTCCTCATCATTACACAGCCTGCGATCCCATCACCGACCACCAGATGTCCTCATTATTACACAGCCTGCGATCCCATCACCGACCACCGGATGTCCTCATTATTACACAGCCTGCGATCCCATCACCGACCACCGGATGTCCCCATCATTACACAGCCTGCGATCCCATCACCGACCACCAGATGTCCTCATCATTACACAGCCTGCGATCCCATCACCGACCACCGGATGTCCCCCATCATTACACAGCCTGCAATCCCATCACCGACCACCGGATGTCCTCATTATTACACAGCCTGCGATCCCATCACCGACCACCGGATGTCCTCATTATTACACAGTCTGCGATCCCATCACCGACCACCGGATGTCCCCCATCATTACACAGCCTGCGATCCCATCACCGACCACCAGATGTCCTCATCATTACACAGCCTGCGATCCCATCACCGACCACCGGATGTCCCCATCATTACACAGCCTGCAATCCCATCACCGACCACCGGATGTCCTCATCATTACACAGCCTGCGATCCCCTCACCGACCACCGGATGTCCTCATCATTACACAGCCTGCGATCCCATCACCGACCACCGGATGTCCCCCATCATTACACAGCCTGCAATCCCATCACCGACCACCGGATGTCCCCATCATTACACAGCCTGCGATCCCATCACCGACCACCGGATGTCCCCCATCATTACACAGCCTGCAATCCCATCACCGACCACCGGATGTCCCCATCATTACACAGCCTGCGATCCCATCACCGACCACCGGATGTCCTCATCATTACACAGCCTGCGATCCCATCACCGACCACCAGATGTCCTCATCATTACACAGCCTGCGATCCCATCACCGACCACCAGATGTCCTCATCATTACACAGCCTGCGATCCCATCACCGGCCACCGGATGTCCCCATCATTACACAGCCTGCAATCCCATCACCGATCACCGGATGTCCTCATTATTACACAGCCTGCGATCCCATCACCGACCACCGGATGTCCCCATCATTACACAGTCTGCGATCCCATCACCGACCACCGGATGTCCCCCATCATTACACAGCCTGCGATCCCATCACCGACCACCGGATGTCCTCATCATTACACAGCCTGCAATCCCATCACCGACCACCGGATGTCCCCATCTTTACACAGCCTGCGATCCCATCACCGACCACCGGATGTCCCCCATCATTACACAACCTGCAATCCCATTACCGCCATGATTAAGCACTGATCGCAGTGCAAAACGCGTAGGGTGTATCCCACCCTTTGCTGTTATTTGTAGTGCATTTTCCATCCACTGTTTTTTAATAGACAACCCAAGGTTTTTTTCTTGGAAGTGCGGCTGTCCATCCTTTTAGCTTCTACCATTTGCCTAGTGCATTGCCGGTGATCTGACGATATGGTTCCGGCTAACAAGCTGGTTCCTGTAAGGACTGCACAGGCGCAATCCTTGCCAACGGAAATCTCCGAACCTCGGCCGGCATCCAGGGCGACGTGGATTTTCAAGGAAAGTGGCCAGTCAGCCTCTCGCTCCGCTCGCTTGGCCTCCTGGCTCTTTTTTTAACATCCTCCAATCCACGGGGATTTCCGTCGACAAGTTTGCGCCTGCGCAGTCCTTGAAGGAACTTTCCTGTTAGGGGAACCTTAAGGACAAGTCACCGGCACCCTTGGTTTCCTGAGAGGTTCTTGATTGCTTAGCAGACCCACCTGGAGCGGTGACTCCCTTTCACCGACCACCGGATGTCACCATTATTACACAGCCTGCAATCCCATCACCGACCACCAGATGTCCTCATCATTACACAGCCTGCGATCCCCTCACCGACCACCAGATGTCCTCATCATTACACAGCCTGCGATCCCATCACCGACCACCGGATGTCCCCACAACCACACAGGCTGATAAAGGAGACAAACTGAGCCATACACCAAGAGAATTTCTTTTGGGGGGAAAAAATAATCAATTTCTAAACATCATTTTCTACTGGTTGGCGCGGTGACATCAACGATCGGTTGTAACTAAGGATGAGCCGAACACCCCCCTGTTCGGTTCGCATCAGAACTTGCGAACACACCAAATGTTTGTGTGAACATTAGAACCCCGTTAAAGTCTATGGGACTCGAACATTTGAAATCTAAAGTGTTAATTTTAAAGGCTAATATGCAATTTATTGTCCTAAAAAGTGTTTGGGGACCCGGGTCCTGCCCCAGGGGAGTGTTTGGGGACCCGGGCCCTGTCCCAGGAGACATGTATCAATGCAAAAAAAAGTTTTAAAAACTGCAGTTTTTTCGGGAGCCGTGAATTTAATAATGCTAAAAGTGAAACAATAAAAGTGTAATATTCCTTTAAATTTTGTACCTAGGGGGGGTGTAAAGTCAGCATGTGAAATAGCGCATGTTTCCCGTACATAGAACTGTCCCTGCACAAAGTGTCATTTCTGAAAGAAAAAAGGCATTTAAAACCGGCTTTGCGGCTCTAATGAATTGTCGGCTCTGGCAATTACAGAGATGATTCATTCATATAAAAATAAAAAAGCTGGGGGTCCCCCCAAATTCCATTAACAGGCCCTTCAGGTCTCATATGGATATTAAGGGGAACTCCACCCCAAATTTAAAAAAAAAATGGCGTGGAGTTCCCCCAAAAATCAAAAGGATTTTTTTCTACGGTGTCTGTGGGTTTTTATTTTTTAACTATTTACACTTTCTTTGTGAAATGGTAGAGGTACAGTGTACCCCATTGCCAATTCACAATAGGGGGGGCAGGATCTGGGGGTTCCCTTTGTTAAAGGGGTCTTCCAGATTCTGATAAGCCCCCCGCCCGCAGACCCCCACAACCACCGGGCAAGGGTTGTGGGGATGAGGCCCTTGTCGCCATCAACATGGGGACATCCTCCCCATGTTGAGGGCATGTGGCCTGGTGCGGTTCAGGAGAGGGGGGCGCACTCTGTCCCCCCCTCTTTTCTGCGGCCGGCCAGGTTAACGTGCTCGCATAAGGGTCTGGTGTGGATTTTTAGGGGGACTCCACGCCATTTTCTTTTTTAATTTGGGGTGGAGTTCCCCTTAAAATCCACACCAGACCTGAAGGGCCTGGTATGGATATTTGCGGGGAACCCTACGTAATTTTTTTTTTTTTTTACGGCGGGGTTCCCCTTAATATCCATTCCAGACCTGAAGGGCCTGGTAATTTAATTTGGGGGACCCCCACACATTTTTTTTTCTTTATGAATGAATCATCTCTGTAATTGAAAGAGCCGACAATTCATTAGAGCCGCAAAGCCGGTTTTAAATGCCTTTTTTTCTTTCAGAAATGTCACTTTGTGCAGGGACAGTTCTATGTACGGGAAACATGCGCTTTTTCACATGCTAACTTTACATCCCCCCTAGGTACGAAATTTAAAGTAATATTACACTTTTATTGTTTGACTTTTAGCATTATTAAATTCACTGCTCCTGAAAAAACGGCCGTTTTTAAAACTTTTTTTTTGCATTGATACATGTCCCCTGGGGCAGGACCCGGGTCCCCAAACACTCCCCTGGGGCAGGACCCGGGTCCCCAAACACTCCCCTGGGACAGGACCCGGGTCCCCAAACACTCCCCTGGGGAAGGACCCGGGTCCCCAAACACTCCCCTGGGACAGGACCCGGGTCCCCAAACACTCCCCTGGGGCAGGACCCGGGTCCCCAAACACTCCCCTGGGGCAGGACCCGGGTCCCCAAACACTCCCCTGGGACAGGACCCGGGTCCCCAAACACTCCCCTGGGGAAGGACCCGGGTCCCCAAACACTCCCCTGGGACAGGACCCGGGTCCCCAAACACTCCCCTGGGGCAGGACCCGGGTCCCCAAACACTCCCCTGGGACAGGACCCGGGTCCCCAAACACTCCCCTGGGACAGGACCCGGGTCCCCAAACACTCCCCTGGGACAGGACCCGGGCCCCCAAACACTCCCCTGGGACAGGACCCGGGTCCCCAAACACTCCCCTGGGACAGGACCCGGGTCCCCAAACACTCCCCTGGGACAGGACCCGGGTCCCCAAACACTCCCCCTGGGGCAGGACCCGAGTACCCAAACACTCCCCTGGGACAGGACCCGGGTCCCCAAACACTCCCCTGGGGCAGGACCCGGGTCCCCAAACACTCCCCTGGGGCAGGACCCTGGTCCCCAAACACTCCCCTGGGACAGGACCCGGGTCCCCAAACACTCCCCTGGGGAAGGACCCGGGTCCCCAAACACTCCCCTGGGACAGGACCCGGGTCCCCAAACACTCCCCTGGGACAGGACCCGGGTCCCCAAACACTCCCCTGGGGCAGGACCCGGGTCCCCAAACACTCCCCTGGGACAGGACCCGGGTCCCCAAACACTCCCCTGGGACAGGACCCGGGTCCCCAAACACTCCCCTGGGACAGGACCCGGGTCCCCAAACACTCCCCTGGGACAGGACCCGGGTCCCCAAACACTCCCCTGGGACAGGACCCGGGTCCCCAAACACTCCCCCTGGGGCAGGACCCGAGTCCCCAAACACTCCCCTGGGACAGGACCCGAGTCCCCAAACACTCCCCTGGGACAGGACCCGGGTCCCCAAACACTCCCCTGGGACAGGACCCGGGTCCCCAAACACTCCCCTGGGGCAGGACCCGGGTCCCCAAACACTCCCCTGGGGCAGGACCCGGGTCCCCAAACACTCCCCTGGGAGAGGACCCGGGTCCCAAACACTCCCCTGGGGCAGGACCCGGGTCCCCAAACACTTTTTAGGACAATAAATTGCATATTAGCCTTTTAAATTAACACTTTAGATTTCTCCCATAGACTTTAACAGGGTGTTCCGCGGCTTTTCAAATTTTCCGCGAACACCCCTAATTGTTCGTTGTTCGCCGAACAGGCAATGTTCGACTCAAACTCGAAGCTCATCCCTAGTTGTGACAAAGAAAGTGGAAGGAGGGAAACATTTTCTTGACATAATTAAATTGTAAAGCTGACCACACCGAGCCGACTTCTCCCGGGATTCACATTATTGGCGGAAACGTGTCTGCCTCCAATCAGATACAAGAATGCAAAATGTCATCACCGGGATTTGTCCCAAAAAAATCTAAGGCTTGGCTCACATGTGCGGCTAGGGGGGGGGGGGGGCAGTAAAACCAAGTGGGCCACCTACCCCCGACCAATCACACGGCGCCGCAAAACAATCATATCGCTTTGGTGGGCGGTGCTTCAGCCGAATACAACTAATCCAGTTCTTTATAGAGGAGTGACATCACCGCCCTCCAGATATAAGATATAGTATACAGAGTGACATCATCGCTCTCCAGATATAAGATATATTATACAGGAGTGACATCATCGCTCTCCAGATATAAGATATATTATACAGGAGTGACATCATCGCTCTCCAGATATAAGATATATTATACAGAGTGACATCACCACTCTCCAGATATGAGATATAATATACAGGAGTGACCAGAGGCGTTGCTAGGGGGGTGCGGGGGGTGCGGTTCGCACCGGGTGACACCCACTGGAGGGGTGACACCATCCCGTTTTTTTTGTTTTTTTTTAGCTGACATGCCCAGCCTGCCATGTGCAATCCCAGCCTGCCCTGTACCAACCCAGCCTGCTCTGTGCCACCCCAGCCTGCCATGTGCAATCCCAGCCTGCCCTGTACCACCCCAGCCTGCTCTGTGCCACCCCAGCCTGCCCTGTATCACCCAGCCTACCCTGTACCACCCCAGCCTGCCCTGTACCACCACAGCCTGCCCTGTACCACCCCAAACTTTCCCATGCCACCCTAACTTGCCCTGTACCACCCCAATCTGCCCTATGCCACCATAACTTGCCCTATACCACCCCAACCTGCCCAATGTCACCCTAACTTGCCCTGTACCACCCCAACCTTTCCCATGCCATCCCAACTTGCCATATGCCACCCTAACTTGCACTATACCACCCGACCTGCCCTGTACCACCCTAACTTGCCCTATATCACCCCAACCTGCCCTATGCAACCCTAACTTGCCCTATAGCACCATAAACTACCCTATACCACCCCAACATGCCCTATACCACCTTAACCTGTCCTACACTACCCCACTACACCAACCTGCCACTATACCACTCTATACTACCCTAACCTGCCACTATACTGCCCTACACTATCATTTACAGGGGCTGGTTTGGGGTGCACCCCGTGCCCGTGCGTTGCCTGCTTGGTGCTGGGCAGCCTAGACAGAGGGGGGGGGGGGTGACACCATGTTTTACCGCACCGGGTGACACCAACCGTAGTGACGCCACTGGGAGTGACATCACCGCCCTCCAGATATATATCTCTCTAATTGGACACAGTGGGGGGGGGGGGGATATAATAAAGGTAAATAGACTCAGCACTCTGCAAAGTGCAGTTTTTGTCCAGAGCTCAGTAAAGGGGGAAGCTCTGCTGACTCCCATCATCCAATCATGGATGTTTTTTTAACATTTTCCTTGCGTGTGATTGGATATTCTTGGCACAGCGAAGCTTCCCCTCATTTACTAAGCTCCGGAGGAACGGCACCTTGCAGAGCGCTCCGTCCGTCTTTCCTCCCCTGTGATTGGTCGGTGTGAGAAGCGGAGGAGACGTCCGGGAATCACGGGAGAGCGATCTCATTATCATAGAAATCTAAACTCTTATTCCCAGGAGGGGGGGGGGGTGGGTCATTAAAGGAGGTTAACAAGAATCGGAGGGTGTCGGAGTCTCCTCACCGCCTCCCCTCTCCTCCTTCCTGATCCCCCCGCGGACGCCCCTCATTAGCATGAGGCTGAGAGACAGACAGAGAGAGACAGAGAGAGAGAGACGCACTCAGCCATGGATCTCCTCTCCGGAGCTCTGCACCTCCTCCTCCTCCTCTCCACCACCTCCGCAGGTAAGTGCCCCCCCCCCCTATAATAATAATATTTGTATAGCGCCCCCCGGGGGACACTCATCGGGTGGGTGTTGGGATCTCTGGTCAGGTGTCTAGAGCTCTCCCTTAACTTAGAGAAGATCCGCGTCGTTCTCGCCGCTCCAATCTACAATCTCCGCGCCGGAACCAGCGAAACATAGACTTTAAAAAAAAAAAAAAAAAAGCTTTTCACCCAATCGCTGGCAACAAAATAAACGCTCCAAAAATGTATCGCTTTAAAAACTGCGCGGCGATGTCGAGGGGACGTTTCATGTCTGTGAATTGGACCCGAATCGTCCGTAGGAAGCGACGGGGGACGCGTCGTAGGAAGCGCCGGGGGACGCATCGTAGGACGTGCCGGGGGACGCATCGTAGGAAGTGCAGGGGGACGCATCGTAGGAAGTGCAGGGGGACGCATCGTAGGAAGTGCAGGGGGACGCATCGTAGGAAGTGCAGGGGGACGCATCGTAGGAAGTGCCGGGGGACGCATCGTAGGAAGTGCAGGGGGACGCATCGTAGGAAGCACCGGGGAGGCATCGTAGGAAGCGTCGGGGAGGCATCGTAGGAAGTGCCGGGGGACACATCGTGGGAAGCGCCGGGGAGGCATCGTAGGAAGTGCAGGGGACGCATCGTGGGAAGCGCCGGGGAGGCATCGTAGGAAGTGCCGGGGACGCATCGTAGGACGCGCAGGGGACGCATCGTGGGAGGTGCCGGGGGACGCATCGTGGGAAGTGCCGGGGGACGCATCGTAGGAAGTGCCGGGGGACGCATCGTAGGAAGCGCCGGGGACGCATCGTGGGAAGCGCCGGGGAGGCATCGTAGGAAGTGCAGGGGACGCATCGTGGGAAGCGCCGGGGAGGCATCGTAGGAAGTGCCGGGGACACATCGTAGGACGCGCAGGGGACGCATCGTAGGAAGCGCCGGGGAGGCATCGTAGGAAGTGCCGGGGGACGCATCGTGGGAAGCGCCGGGGAGGCATCGTAGGACGCGCAGGGGACGCATCGTGGGAAGCGCCGGGGAGGCATCGTAGGAAGTGCAGGGGACGCATCGTGGGAAGCGCCGGGGAGGCATCGTAGGACGCGCAGGGGACGCATCGTGGGAAGCGCCGGGGAGGCATCGTAGGAAGTGCAGGGGACGCATCGTGGGAAGCGCCGGGGAGGCATCGTAGGAAGTGCCGGGGACGCATCATAGGAAGCGCCGGGGACGCATCGTAGGACGCATCGTAGGAAGTGCAGGGGACGCATCGTGGGAAGCGCCGGGGAGGCATCGTAGGAAGTGCAGGGGACGCATCGTGGGAAGCGCCGGGGAGGCATCGTAGGAAGTGCCGGGGACACATCGTAGGACGCGCAGGGGACGCATCGTAGGAAGTGCCGGGGGACGCATCGTGGGAAGCGCCGGGGAGGCATCGTAGGACGCGCAGGGGACGCATCGTGGGAAGCGCCGGGGAGGCATCGTAGGAAGTGCAGGGGACGCATCGTGGGAAGTGCCGGGGAGGCATCGTAGGAAGTGCAGGGGACGCATCGTGGGAAGCGCCGGGGAGGCATCGTAGGAAGTGCCGGGGACACATCGTAGGACGCGCAGGGGACGCATCGTAGGAAGCGCCGGGGGGGCATCGTAGGAAGTGCAGGGGACGCATCGTGGGAAGCGCCGGGGAGGCATCGTAGGAAGTGCAGGGGACGCATCGTGGGAAGCGCCGGGGAGGCATCGTAGGAAGTGCAGGGGACGCATCGTGGGAAGTGCCGGGGGACGCATCGTGGGAAGTGCCGGGGGACGCATCTTAGGAAGTGCCGGGGGACGCATCTTAGGAAGTGCCGGGGGACGCATCTTAGGAAGTGCCGGGGGACGCATCGTAGGACGCATCGTAGGAAGTGCAGTCGACGCATCGTAGGAAGTGCAGGGGACGCATCATAGGAAGCGCCGGGGACGCATCGTAGGACGCATCGTAGGAAGTGCAGGGGACGCATCGTAGGAAGTGCAGGGGAGGCATCGTAGGACGTGCAGGGGACGCATCATAGGAAGCGCCGGGGACGCATCATAGGAAGCGCCGGGGACGCATCATAGGAAGCGCCGGGGACGCATCATAGGAAGCGCCGGGGACGCATCATGGGAAGTGCCGGGGACGCATCATAGGAAGCGCCGGGGACGCATCGTGGGAAGTGCAGGGGACGCATCGTAGGAAGTGCAGGGGACGCATCGTAGGAAGTGCAGGGGAGGCATCGTAGGACGTGCAGGGGACGCATCATAGGAAGCGCCGGGGACGCATCATAGGAAGTGCCGGGGACGCATCATAGGAAGCGCCGGGGACGCATCGTAGGAAGTGCAGGGGACGCATCGTAGGACGTGCAGGGGACGCATCGTAGGAAGCGCAGGGGACGCATCGTAGGACGCACGCGCCGGGGACGCATCGTAGGACGCGCCGGGGACGCATCGCAGGACGTGCCGGGGATACATGGTATCATCGCTGACACATTCTATGTTGCCATGAGTGGAAGAAACGTATGAAAACGTTACAAAGATGGACCAATCAGAAGTCATCGTTGGGTTGGGGGACTCAGAGAGAGAAGGTGATGGCTCTTTATTGGAGGCTTCGCTGTCATTCCCATCTGGGAGATCAGAGCCGGTTCTTCTGGCAGTCTAGATGTTGAGGAACCACAAGTCCCAGGAGGTCTCATTCCATACAAGGTGCAAATACAGAAGGACTACAAGTCCCAGAATGTCCAACCTTCACCCTGCAGAATATATCAATATGGATCTGTCAGGAGGGGGGAGGGGAGGGAGCAATGTTCTGCAGATCTGTAGAGGGGTCAGTGATGGAATAATCTGCAGAATAAATCAATATGGATCTGTCAGGAGGGGATGGTGCGATGTTCTGCAGAATATATTAATATGGATCTGTCGGGAGGGGGTGGGGCGATGTTCTGCAGAATATATCAATATGGATCTATCAGGAAGGGGAGGGAGCGATGTTCTGCAGAATATATCGATTTGGATCTGTCAGGAGGGGGGAGGGGACAGAGTAATGTTCTGCAGCATATATCAATATGGATCTGTCAGGAGGGGGAGGGGACTGAGCGATGTTCTGCAGATCTGCATAGAGGTCAGTGATGGGATAATCTGCAGAATATATCAGTATGGATCTGTCAGGAGGGGGGAGGAGGGAGCGATGTTCTGCAGAATATATCAGTATGGATGTCAGGAGGGGGAGGGGACGGAGCAATGTTCTGCAGAATATATCACTATGGATCTGTCAGGAGGGGGGGGGGGAAGGGAGCGATGTTCTGCAGAATATATCAGTATGGTTCTGTCAGGAGGGGGAGGGGATGGTGCGATGTTCTGCAGAATATATCAGTATGGATCTGTCAGGAGGGGGAGGGAGCGATGTTCTGCGGAATATATCAGTATGGATCTGTCAGGAGGGGGAGGGGATGGTGCGATGTTCTGCAGAATATATCAGTATGGATCTGTCAGGAGGGGGGGAGGGAGTGATGTTCTGCTGAATATATCAGTATGGATCTGTCAGGAGGGGGAGGGGATGGTGCGATGTTCTGCAGAATATATCGATATGGATCTGTCAGGAGGGGGAGGGGATGGAGCGATGTTCTGCGGAATATATCAGTATGGATCTGTCAGGAGGGGACGGAGCGATGCTCTGCAGAGGCCGATATGTGACTTGTCAGGCTTGGGGGGGAACATTTTGTTCGGCACCTCTCAGCTCGGGGTAGACGGGACCCGGTGACCTCATTGAAGGTATTTCGCTGCTCGGTGTCAGCAAATCAGAAGTGTACACACGGCGGGGGTGGGGGGGGGGGGTCATTTATGGTGTGTACTTTCCATGGCGCTTCTATTCAGGCGGCTCAATGTGCGCTCTGTGTGTCTCTCTCTCTCTCCGGGGGCCATTCAGAGAGCCATGAAATCTCCTAAACACAGCAGACAAAAGCCGGACCCTCCAACCCGAAGATTCTTCCACCATGGCAAATAATTACCAATTTGCTTGGTAACCGAGAGGAGGGGGTGGGGGGGGTTTGTTAACACTGGCGGGTCAGAGCAGAGGTGAAGCCAAGAACCCCCCCCCCCCCCAACCAATCACAGAGTGAGGGAACCGGAGAGAACGTTGGTGGACCGCTCAACAAAAACACCCAAATCAGCCGTTTCCACCATGGAGACCACACATTGGAGCGATAGAGAACCAGAGCTGAGGAAGAGTAGAATTGTCCACCATGTAGGAGATTTCTCCTCATTTCCTGTCTCTAAGACACAACAGGAAGTTAGAGGAAGTCTCCTTGCCTCTTGGTTGTCACTGGAACAGGTGTCCCCGTTAGAAGATTCCTCTTCTGGTGACAACAATATTTTAGGTTCCCCATCTCTGTAGTCTCCAGTACAATTTAAGAGCATGGATCTCCTTATTGGGGACCCAAAACTTCAAAGAGGGTCCAAGTCCTCCACACTCCATCCACCATAAAGAAAAATATGCCTTTACATATACTAATAATTCTCTACCATAGACCGCAAAGGGGTTCCACCTCAAGACAAAAAAGGGGTCCCAATTTAAACCAAAGAGCACCCAATTCAAATTAATAATAAGGAAGGTCACAGTTTCCCAATAAAATCAATTCACAAGCAACACACCAATCCCGAGGGTGTCCAAATGAAGTCAAATGGGACCCAATTCAAATCAAGAGGATCCCGATCTCACCAAATGGGACCCAATTCAAATCAAGAGGATCCCGATCCCGCCAAATGGGACCCAATTCAAATCGAAGGTGATCCAAATCAAACCAAGGGTGAACCCATTCAAATCAAAGTTGATCCATTTTTAAATGGGACCCAATTCGTAACCAAAGGAGACCCAATTCAGATCAACGTAGGAGTGTGCAATTCAAGTTTAAAGGGGACCAAATTCCAACCAGAGAGGGGGCCAAGTTAAAATCAAAGAGGACATGATTCAAGCCAAAGGGGACCCAATTCAAATCCAAGGAAACCCCTAAAAATTCAAAGGTGACCCAATTCAAATCAAAGGCGATTACAAATCAAATCAAATAGGAACCAATTCAAATCAAAGTGGGAGGGTGCAATTCAAGTTAAAGTGGACCAAATTCAAACCAAAGGGGACCCAATTCAAATCCAATGAAACCCTAAAAAAAAAAATCAAATGTGACCCACTTCACATCAAAGGTGGCCCAATTAAAATCCAATTCAGATCAAAGTGGGAGGGTGCAATTCAAGTTAAAGGGGGCCAAATTGAAACCAAAGGGGCCCAGTTTAAATCAAAGAGGACATGATTCAAGCCAAAGGGGACCCAATTCAAATCAAAGGCGATTCCAAATCAAATCAAATGGGACCCAATTCAAACCAAAGGGAATCCAATTCAAACCAAAGGGAATCCAATTCAAACCAAAGTGGACCAAATTCAAACCAAAGGGAATCCAATTCAAATCAAAGGAAACCCTAAAAAAAATCAAATGGGACCCAATTCAAATCAAAGGTGGCCCAATTAAAATCCATGGGGATCCAAAACAAATCAATGGGGACCCAATTCAGATCAAAGTGGGAGGATGCGATTCAAGTTAAAGTGGACCGAATTCAAACCAAAGGGGGCCCAATTCAAATCCAAGGAAACCCTAAAAAAAAAAAATCAAATGTGACCCAATTCAAATCAAAGGTGGCCCAATTAAAATCCATGGGGATCCAAAACAAACCCAATTCAGATCAAAGTGGGAGGGTGCAATTCAAGTTAAAGGGGGCCAAATTCAAACCAAAGGGGGCCCAGTTCAAATCAAAGAGGACATGTTCAAGCCAAAGGGGACCCAATTCAAATCAAAGGTGACCCAAATCAAATCAAAGGGGACCCAATTCAAACCAGAGGGAATCCAATATAAAAACCAAAGGGAATCCAATATAAAAACCAAAGGTGGCCCAATTCAAATCCATGGGGATCCAAAACTAATCAATGGGGACGCAATTCGAACCAAAGGAGACCCAATTCAAATTAAAGAGGGGGTCAATTCAACTTAAAGTGGACCTAATTGAAATCAAAGGGGGTCCCAATTTAAATCCAAGGGAACCCTAATAAAATCTAAGGGAGCCCAATTCAAATCAAAGGGGACCATACTCAAATCTGTTTCTATTTTGTAAAGAGGGTTACAGTTGCAAAAATCTGTACAAGTCACACACCAGTCCGAAGCACCCGAATCCACTATTAACTCTACTAATGGTGGATAATAAATTGCCCCTTCTTGTCTTGATTCAGCCCAGCAAAAAACATGAGAAAGGGTCTTACTGCTCCATACTCGATCCAAGATAAACAACCTTCATTTCATTTACTTTCCCCAGCACAGGGGATCCAATTCAAATCAACGGGGATGCCATTAAATGAAAGGGGAGCAATTTTACATCAAAGGGGACCCAATTTAGGAACTCAATTCAAATCAAAGAGGAACCATCGGAAATCACAGGGCATACAATTATTCAAAAGGGGACTCAATTCTTAACAAATGAGATGCCATTCAAATCAAAGGAGACCCAATTTAAATCAAATAGGACCCAATTCAGATCAAATTGGACCAAAATTAAAATCAGAGGGCACCAAATTTTATTGAAAAGGGACCCAATTTAGGTCCAAGGGGACCAAATTCACATCAAATAGGAACCAAATTAAATCAGAGAGGACACCGTTCAAATCAAAAGGGGACCCAATTAAAATCAAATAGGAACCAATGCAGATCAAATAAGACCCAATTCAAATCACATAGGAACCAATTCAAATCAAAGGGGAACCAATTCAAATCAAAGGGGATCCAATTCAAATCAAAGGGGAACCAATTCAAATCAAAGGGGAACCAATTCAAATCAAAGGGTATCCAATACAAATCAAAGGGGGACCAATTGAAATCAGTTTCTATTTTATAAAGAAGGTTACATACATTAAAAACTCAATACACCAGCCACACACCAATCCAAAGCACCCAACTCTAATACATGGTTGTGAATTAGTGGCCCCTTCCTCCCTTGATCCAGCCATGCTCCCACAGAGTATACTAGCGGCACATGTTACATCCGCCCCCCATATATACTCAAAAAAATGTTTTTTAAAGTCTTTTTATCCATTGCAGGTGAGTGGAAGAACTCAACGTGGAACCTGGAAAGGAACCCGTCTAGAAGTCAATCAGAAGAGCAGATGGACATTCCATGGACAATCTCTCTACAGAGGTTCCCTGACCAGGGACTTCTCTCTGCAATCCGCCCCTTAACGCCCGGGGACAAGAAGAAGGCCACGATCCCGCCAGACAAAAAGGCGAAGGCCAGACTGGCTGTGGACAACAACACGGGGCTGAGAAAAAGCAGCGTTGACCACGGGAACAGACTTCCAACCAATGCCTTACCTGCTCGTTCTTCGGTGAACGAATTCACCGATACACACAAACCCCAAGACAGAAACCTTCCTGATTCGGCCTTTGCCTCCACCAATCTTCATACCACGAAATCCATCTCAACACAAGAGCACAGCAGTGGAAAGGCAAGCGAGTTACTGGACCATGAAAATAACCGGCCGGGCAAAATTAATCTTCAGAAACTCATGGAACTTTCATATAACTCCAGCAAGCCGGCCTGGATGACCAACCGCCAACCGTCCAGCCTACTCTACCAATTTCATGGCTTCCGGAAAGGTACCTTCATCTCACTACTTTATGTACGAGCTTTGGGTACAAATGACCCTGCTACTCCATAAAGAACTGACTCAACTGGCATTTAGTCAAACACCATATGGCCAAAATTATGTGGACCCCCCCCCTTTATACCAAGTTCAGGTGTCTCTACTGAAGTGTACTGTTAATACTGCATCATACAAAGACATTGTAGGCAATTGTGCCCATGTGGTAACAGTTTGGTGAAGACCCATTTTTGTTCCACCATGACCGTGCCCCCTGTGTACAAAGCCAGCTCCATAAAGTCAATGGGGTGACCAGTTCGGTGTCGAGGAACTCAAGTGTCCTTCACAGAACCCTGACCAGGGCTGGACTGGGACAAAAATGTGGCCCTGGACTTCATCCAGACCGGCCCACTTTGACAGGTCTCTCCCATGGCGGCCGGACAAACCAGCTCCCCCCCAGCCGGCCAACCCCGATGGCCACCCAAGCCCCACCCTCCCCCTTCAATAGCCATTAGCCGTTCAACTTTATTAGAGTAGAGCGGCTGGTAATGGTACTCTGATAGGCAGTACCAGTGGGGAAGCTAGACATTATTTCACCCGGGGGAAAGAATCAGTTTGATGCCCACCCCCTAATGGGACACTATTAGGCAGAAGTGAGAAACTCCCAGGTCATAGCTTTTGAGTCAGCTGTCTGTCCCCTCCCCTGTGCTCCTTCTGGTCCCCCCCATGCTTCTCTGTTCCTTTCCTGCTCCTCTGTTTCCCCCATGCTCCTTTGTACCCTCATGCTCCTCTGGTCCTCCCCTGTGCTCCACTGGTACCCCCCCTGCTTTTTTGGTCCCCCACATGCTTCTGCATTTCTCTCCAGATCATCTGTTTCCCCCATGCTCATCTGGTCCCCCCTGCTCATCTGTACCCTCGGGCTCCTCTGGTTCCCCCAGTGCTCCTCTGGTCTCCCGCATGCTGCGCTGGTCCCCCGCATGCTCCTATGGTCCTCCATGTGCTCTGCTGGTCCCCCCATGCTCCTTTATTTCAACCTTTGCTGCTCTGGACTGGTCCCCCATGCTCTATTTCCCCCTCCCCATGCTCCTTTACCCCCCCATAATGCTCTGGTCCCCTGCAGCGCTCACCTCCTCTCCCTGCCTAGTTAACTAAAGCGTGACTGAATACAGATCCGGAAGTTGCACTGAGAAGCTCATCATACGATCCGGAAGGACGGCGGCCGCACACAGCTGTGACATAAGCTTCCTCGGCACTCGTTCTCCTGATCTTTCCCTGCCCCGCTCTGCAGATTCTCCTTGGCAGCAGGGAGAATGGAGAGCGGGGGAAAGAAATTTCAGGAGAACGAGTGCCGAAGGAAGCTTATGTCACAGCCATGTGTGGCCGCCGTCCTTCCGGATAGTATGATGAGCTTCTCAGTGCGACTTCCGAGGAGCATGTCTGTATTCAGTCGGGCTGAATTTACCTAGCCAGGGAGAGGAGGTGAGCGCTGCGGGGAGGGAGAGACAGAGGAGCGGAGGGAGGAGGCGGTCCGCTGTCACTGAAGCCTGCCCACTGAGCCATTGGCCCACCGGGAAACTCCCAGTAGTCCCAGTGGCCAGTACATGCCTGACCCAGACCTCAACCCTACTGAACACCTTTGACATGAATTAGAACACCAATTGCTAGCCAGGTCTTCTCCTCCAGCATAAGGACCTAACCTCCTAAGTGGGTATAAAGTCCACAATATTGTAGAAAATCTTTCCAGAAGAGTTGAGGGTTTCATAGCCACAAGGTGGAGGGACGGTAACTCCATATTATTAACCATACGGGGAGTGGCAACTGAAATTTGATGTTCAACACAATCATATAGGTGTGGGGGTCAGGGGTCCACAAACTTCAGGCCATATGGGGTACCTGATTTAAAAAAACGAGGGGTTACTTATTTTCTTCTCTGTAATATAAACTTCATTATCTTCACCATTATAGCTTCTTATTACATTTTTTGGGTTTATTTTTGTAGAATTTGAGAGCAAAGAAAGAAGCTGTCAGTTGGACTGCCACAAAAACAGGGATGAACGAGAGGCCTACTGTAACAGTGACTTTGGTAAGTAGACTAATATGTTGCCGTCCTCAGTAGACATGTGCAATCCGTTTCATTACAAATCAAAATTCGGATGAAATTTCCATTATTCGGAGATTCGAATGTACAGCGGAACCTTGGATTACGAGTATAATCCGTTCCAGGAGAACGCTCGTAATCCAAAGCGCTCGCATACCAAAGCGAGTTTCCCCATTGAAGTCAATGGAAACGAAAATAATTTGTTCCGCATTGACTTCAATGGCCTGCAACACCGCATGTGGCTCGGCTGAACTCGGAAAAGCTTGTGAACTGAGTATTTGAGATTTTCCAAGCATTTCCAAATGGCGCCAAACAGCACCGTTCGGTCCTGCTCGGCTCCGGCGCCTCCCCACCTCAGGCCAAACATGGTACTGCACACCGCTTTGGCTTAAATCCTGCTTAAATCCTGCTTATTTTGCGAGACAACCCTCGCAAACCAAGTCAGGATTTTTTTTAAATACAGCGCTCATATTGGGAAACGCTCATAACTGCGTTACTCGCAATCCGAAGTTCCACTGTATCTGAATTTCCCAATCACATTAGTAAGGAATTTCAATAAATCCGAAACGGTTAACGGAACGAAATAACAAATTAAAAAAATTCTTTATTGTAGTCGAAAAATTTGAAAATGAATTAAAATTTAACCACTTAAGACCCGGACCTTTAGGCAGGTAAAGGACCTGGCCAGTTTTTGCGATTCGGCACTGCGTCCCTTTAACTGACAATTGCGCGGTCGTGCGACGCGGCTCCCAAACAAAATTGGCGTCCTTTTTTCCCCCACAAATAGAGCTTTCTTTTGGTGGTATTTTATCACCTCTGCGGTTTTTATTTTTTGCGCTATAAACAAAAATAGAGCGACAGTTTTGAAAAAAAAACAATATTTTTTACCATTTGCTATAATAAATATCCCCCAAAAATATAATTTTTTTTTTTAATTTTCCTCAGTTTAGGCCGATACGTATTCTTCTACCTATTTTTGGTAAAAAAAAAAAAAGTTCAATGACAGTCCAGACACAAGGCAGGCAAGGTTCAGAATAGTCAGGGTCAAATCCATAGTCAAAAGGCAGCAGAGTTCAGAGAGTAGTCGATATCCGATCCAAGGTCATCAACAAGGGAATCTAGACTAGCAGCAGCCAGGGAGGACTAACTGACAGCTTGGAGCATGCGTTACCAAGGCTATATTACAAGCATTAGACTGCAGGCTTGGCTGGTTTAAATCAGGTTTGGTCTCCACCCAGAGACTGACCACATCAATCACCTTGCGGGTGGACAGACAGGGAGAATGTATCACAGCCAAAACCAGGATGCTGGAATGAGACCAGCAGCTATCAAGGATCAGGAGCGCTACACACTCCTGACATCTAGTTCTCAAAATCCATGAACAGATGAAGGTTCGTGGTCACAGTTCATACTGGATGATGATATGTGTATGCCCTCTCTTCTCACAGCGGTGAACGGGATTGTACATGACGTGGACACGCTCGGTAAAGGGATCCAACTCCTGACCATACTGGTGAACAGCGGTGGGCTCTACAAGATCAATCGTCTCTATATAACCCCCGATGGCTTTTTCTTCAGGGTCAAAGTCTTGGCTGTGGACCATTTCAACTGCCCCAAGTCATGCTTGGATGTCAAACTCGGTGAGAATACCCCACTGACCCCTCATTGCCCTGCCCAATCTTTTCCTACATCTTTATACATCTTACATACGTTTGTACTAGGTAAAGAATGTTTTACTTTCAAGATTTCCATATGTACCTAAAACAATTTCATGTGAACTAAAGAGCAGGGGTCTCCAAACTACAGGCTGTGTCCCTCCACAAGATAGGGTGAGTGGTGTATCCCAGGCCTGGACAAGGTGTGGGCAGGAGGAACAGCCAATATAAGGGGGTCTCTGATGGGGACTGTGATGTAGGTATCACACAATTATTTGTAAAATATGCAATGTGGCCCTTGTACTGAAAAATTGGGAAACCCCTGATGTAGACCAACCACATGTTCATGGAGCAGGGCACTGGTGAGGCTGAGCTGATGGGCACTGGCGAGGCTGCATTGTTGGGCAATGGTGATGCTGGATTGATGGGCAATGATCAGCCAGCTCAAGTGAGCTCTCAGCCCAGACTCCGTGTGCGGCCCGCCGGACAGCACTGGAACAGGCCGCAGCCCAGCCCAGCCAGCAACCAAGCCTAAATTTACAGGGGTTCTAATCCCTCTCCACTCTATCCAAAACCTTAAAAGTTTTGCCTTTAGTTATACTTTATTGATTGCTTATGGAAATAATTTGTTTCTGTCAAGATTGCAAAGCAATAGAAGCCGCAAGGCAGTGGGGTGGACCGGATGTAGTCAGATGCACAGGGGGGTGGACATTTGGGCAGACGGAGGGGCAATGATGTAGATAGGGGGCCAGTGGAGTGAATTGTGGGCAGTGAGGTGGACTGGAGGGAAGTGGGGGGGACTGGGGGGGGCAGCGGGGTGGACTGGGGGGCAGTGGGATTGACTGGGGTTAGTGGGAAAACTGGGTGGGGCAGTGGAGTGGACTGGGGGGCAGTGGGAAAACTGGGGGGGGGGCAGTGAGGTGGACTGGAGGAAGTGGGGTGGACTGGAGGGAAGCGGGGTGGACTGGGGGGCAGTGGGAAAACTGGGTGGGGCAGTGAGGTGGACTGGAGGGTAGTGGGATAAACATGGTGTCCTCAAGTACACAGGGGGGTGGACATTGGGGCAGAGGGAGGGGAAATGTGGTAGATAGGGGGGGCAGTGGAGTGGATTGTAGGCAGCGAGGGGGATTGGGGAACAGCGGGATGACCTGGGGGGGCAGTGGGGTGGAGGGCAGCGGGATGAACTTGGGGGGCAGCGAGGTCGATTGGAGGGCAGTGGGATGGACTGAGGGGCGGACAGGAGGCCTCGGAGATGGACTGGAGGGAGCAGAGGGGTGAACTGAAGGGCAGTGGAATGGACTGGAGTTAGTGGGATAAACCGGGTGGGGCAGAAGAGTGGACTGGGGGCAGTGAGGTGGACTAGAGGACAGTGGGGTGAACTGGGGGGGGACAGATTGCAAATCAGTAGAAGTTGCAAGACTATAGGGAGATGGAATAGAAAACCCCAACCCCCGTCAGATGATTTTCTGCCCAGTTAGCACAGTATTACGATGGACCATTAGGAAGGACTTTGCACACTTGTATCACTTTTCCAATGTTTAATTACGATATTTCTCTTGTGCTCAGGGGGGCGCTACATTCTAATGGGGCGGATTTTCCACAAACGAATGGAGTTACCGCCTTCGGTACAAAGGACGGTCAGCGGACGGTTAAGAGCCGGAGACGGACTCTTGACAAGCAGCAGTTTTGTACGGAGATATAACCGCAAAAAGGATCGCAGGGTGCTGGCAGCCGCCCATTCCAAGTGCAAATGATGCGAAGACACAACGCAACGTACCAATGAACAGCAGAATCTGTTATTACCCCGGAACAACAACATGCCTCTGAAATCTACACAACGGCATCACACAGGTCTCTGGCCAAGAACATTCTCCCACAAAAGTCATGGACTGGAAACCAGTTGGACAAATCAATGGTGTACCAATATTCTACCCACAGGGGGCGCTAGTAATGGAAAATATAAAAGCAGTATCTGTGCATCCACGCTTCTATATCAGGATGTCTTCCTTCTCATTACAGCCCTATAGGTAGAATGTGTATTCATCCAGAACTGGAAGATTGTAATTCTAAATTAAATCTATCATATTTAAGATTTACAAAAGCGAGAATGAAAGATCATTAGTGAGGTATATACAAATTCATTCCTTGTCCATATCCTATATATTACACACACACAGTATCTCAGAATAGTACACCCCTAAGTGAAAATGTCCAAATTGGGGCCCAAAGTGTCAATATTTTGTGTGGCCGCCATTATTTTCCAGCACTGCCTCAACCCTCTTGGGCATGGAGGTCACCAGAGCTTCCCAGGTAGTCACCGGAGTCCTCTTCCCCTCCCCCATGATGACATCACAGAGCTTGGTGGGTGTTGGAGATCTTGCGCTCCTCCCCCGTTTAGGTCTGGAGATGCCCAATTGGTTTAGAAAAAGTTAGCCTCACCCACTTGTGACATTAGTTATTCAACATTCGCCATCGTCTTCCTGCTTCCCCTTTCCGGACAAACAGAAAGAGGGTCTTAAGACCAGATTGGTCAGGAGGAAAAGCCGCCAATGACCCGGATGGAGTAAGTGCGGACCTGGCAGGGGTGGGGTTTGTTTGCTGCCGCCCCCCCCCCCCAAAAAAGGGAGCACCAACCGCCATTGTCTGTGATCCTCAATGATTATAAGCCGACAGTGAGGGCCTGGGGGCTGCACCTTCCCTCCTTCCAGAGTAGTGTGCAACACCCCCTGCTGCCCCCCTTGAGCTGATGGGGCCCAGTACAACAGGACTGGTCGCACTGCCTTTTCAGGGACCCTTTCATTTTTTTAGTCCTGCTTACAGAAGGAGGTTTAGAGCATTTACATATCAAATCCCTGGGCTTTTAAATCGGAGTCTGTCATATTTCTCGGCGGCGGGCAGTATGTTCATCTAAAACTCCTCCTGCAGCGTCCCCGTCCCCCCAACACCCTCAGACAGCTCATCTGTTCTCTGCATTCAGTGCTGAGATTGGCTGTTAGTGACTGAAAGGCAGGGAGGTAACTTCCCCGGTCATGTGACAGCACTCGGTCCTTTGTAGGTAGCCGTAGACCGAGCGCCGTCACAAGGTGCCGCTCATTCTTGCAGATTGTAGTTGGCAAGGAGCGCAGGTAAGGTGAGCACCGCAGGGTCAGGGACTAGGTGACGGCTTGGGTCAGGGGTTGGCACAGGCTCCTTCATCAGGCCCCCCACACACCCCAGGAATTGGCCCACATCAGGATTCTGTTTTTTTTTTTTTTTTAACAGAAAGGAATTCGGGTTTTACTTTTCCATCATCAAATATAATTACCTCCAGCATAAAGGCCCAAAGCCTCTGAAAAGTAATGCAAAGCTGTCTCCTGCAGTTCCACGCTGATGTCATCATATAAAATGGTTCACTGTTTACAGATGCCGCCCCCCCCAAAAAAAAGGGGCTATCCACAATGCCAAAAAAATAAATACTTGAAGCATCAGAACAAGCCACCTTCTTCCATTGTCCAGTTCTGCTGATAACGTGCCCACAGTAAGGGCTTTTGGCTGTAAAGACGGGTCAGCTCCTGTAGCTCATCTATTGGATCAAACTACACAGGCCAACCTCCACCAACAAGCCTTCCCTACCTCCACCCACGAGCCTTCCCTACCTTCACCTCCACCCATGAGCCTTCCCTACCTCCACCCACGTGCCTTCCCTACCTCCACCCACGTGCCTTCCCTACCTCCACCCACGAGCCTTCCCTACCTCCACCCACGAGCCCTCCCTACCTTCACCTCCACCCACGAGCCCTCCCTACCTTCACCTCCACCCACGAGCCTTCCCTACCTTCACCTCCACCCGCGAGCCCTCCCTACCTTCACCTACACCCGCGAGCCTTCCCTACCTTCACCAACGAGCCTTCCCTACCTTCACCTCCACCCACGAGCCTTCCCTACCTTCACCAACGAGCCTTCCCTACCTTCACCTCCACCCACGAGCCTTCCCTACCTTCACCTCCACCCACGAGCCTTCCCTACCTCCACCCACGAGCCCTCCCTACCTCCACCCACGAGCCCTCCCTACCTTTACCTCCACCCACGAGCCTTCACCTCCACCCACGAGCCCTCCCTACCTTCACCTCCACCCACGAGCCTTCCCTACCTTCACCTCCACCCACGAGCCTTCTCTACCTTCACCTCCACCCACGAGCCTTCTCTACCTTCACCTCCACCTACGAGCCTTCCCAACCTCCACCCACGAGCCTTCCCTACCTTCACCTCCTTTAGGGACAACATGTTTACTTGCTGCCTAATATATCCCACACCCATTTTCAGGTGCCATTGTAACCAAATAATCAATGTTATTCACCGTACCTGTCAGTGGTCACAACGTTATGGCTAAAGGGTGTATTTAATGGAAAATTGTATCAAAAACTTACCGTAATTTCCCTTTGCTAGAATCATTCCAGGGCAGCATACATGTGGTAACACGCTGCCATGTTGGCGCCAGGATTTTTTTTTTTTTTTTACAAATACTTACTGTAACCTTTCCTGGCGCCAATCTATGGTAGAACACAAACCCTTTCTATTTTGATCTTGTTCTCTTTACGTAGAATGGGGGCAGTTGCTCAAGGTTTCTAATTATAAATTTAAAAACAAGTCCTGTGGGTGGATATAGGGGCAGAGCTATAGCGTATGTATGCTGCCAAGTTGGCATCAGGAAATATCTATTGCTCCCTATTCATCTCCTCTCTTTCCCTTTACATCTACACCAGCGCACACATACAGAGCATCCGGAAAGTATTCACATCGCTTCACTTTTTTCTACATTGTTCTATTACAGCCTTATTCCAAAATGGATTAAATTCCCCCATAATGACATTGTGAAAGAAGTTGGTTAGGAATCTTCAAATTTATTAAAACCAAAAGAAAAGGAAAAAAATCCCATTTACACAGGCTCCTCCCATGACACTTAGAATTGAGCTCAGGTGCCTCCTGTTTCCACTGAAGAAAAGTCTCCTCCCTCCTAATTTGCATATGAATAAACATTGACAAAAACAGTAAACAAACGTCATGTGCTCTTCAAAATTAGCGACACGCAACTTACAGATCTCTAGGGAGAAGATAATCTCCATTTATTGTGTCATATACATCCATATTTTCAGTTTTACATACAAAAGAAAAAAAAAATTTGAATTCTGACAAATGTGTACAAACAAGATACCTTGAGACAGGACGCCGAGAGCCGGTTTGGAGCGCACAACAGTTTGGTTTCCCTAATTCCTTGTCATTTCCTTGCGTTGTCGCTCCTCTCTTCTGTACCATGAACAAGAAACTCCGCTGAATCTCCACTTATTTAGGGGGTGGGTGGGGGGGAGGGGAAGGTAGAAGCTCCTTTCATAGAAAGAAAAGACTTGTTCTTTATTATCTGTTTTTTTTTTTTTTTATTACAGGAATTGTGTTAAAATACAGGACAAATTTTAAATCGGATCAGCCTCCTCCCTTCTCTCGTCTTTTTTTTTTTGTTTATTTTTTTTTTTTTCGTTTTAGAAACAAATTTTCTTTTTTTTTTTTATATTTTAATAAGAAAAAATAATTAGTCGACAAATGAGAGTAGCGATAAAAAAGTGTCTCTGAACAATAAATAAATACAAAGAAATCTGTGAGGATTTTTTTTTGTTTGTTTGTTTAAACCAGCTTCTTCATTGAAGAACATGCGTCGTCATGATCCATGGAGCTCCCGTCCAACTCCATCGCTGAATCCAAAAAGCCCGCCTTCCCCCCCAAAAAAAAATATGTTTTCCTGCCCCGCCTCTTCCTGCTTGTGCCGCAAAAGACTTCAGTCGGTGCTGGAAGAAAAAAAAAAAAAAAAACGTCAAACCCACCCCCCCGGGGGCCCGTCTCTCTTCCGCTTCTTGTCCTTTGGACAAATTAATTCTTCGATCCGAATAGCTTGAGGAGGAATAGAGTTCAAAGTCTCGAGTCCTGTTCTCGTTTTCTCTCTCTCACCCAAGCAGAGGGTGCGCAGCGCCGCCGCCGCCGCCCGTCACCGACAGTTAATGGACCGACTGGAGTTTGTTGCTGTGAGACCTGTAAACAACGTCAGGATTGTACTTGGTTACGTCTGTCGGGTCGATTGAAACATAAACTGCATGGAGGAGGAGGATGCCGCGACGGGGGAAGATGAATTTAATGATTTTCTCAAAATGAATTTATGAATTCGGAAACTGTAAACATTTGATGTACTTGGTGATCAGATCATAAAAAAAGAAGAAGAAGAAGAAAAAAAAATAGACATATGCGATGAAAATGTTCTACACATCAACTTCTGCCGAAAATGGATATTCACAAACAGCGTCAAATGTTCAACATCTATGTACAAAAATATATACTATATAGTACAAGGACTGCCGACAGTGGAACCGGACATGACAGGCGACAGTGTCAGGCACTTGGGCCCAGCTTCCAAGGTACAGTACGGAGCCAAGTGGCCGTGCAATGGGTGACCATGCGTGGTGGAGAGATGGCGGGAAGGGGGCGGGCCAGGGGAGGAGGCGGGTTTGTTGGTGTCGGGAACAAAAAAAAATAACAAAAAAACTGATGGAGACAACGTCCGGCATCCGGGGGGCTACAAGAATCACAACCTGCAAGAGAAGAAAGAAGCGTTCGGTGACCGAGTGCAGCATGCAACGGGCAGCCGCCGGAAATGGAACATAAAATGGAAACCAGATAAACGATGCTGACAAATATGGTAAAATTGTGAAATGATCACTTTCAGGTCATGAATTTTTAAATTCTATATTAAAGTGATTGTAAAGGTTTGATTTTTTTTTTTTTTTTAGATAACAAAGTCATACTTACCTCCACTCTGCAGCTCGTTTTGCACAGAGTGGCCCCCAAGCTGCGTTTTCTGGGGGTCCCACGGCGGCTCTCTCGGCTCCTCCCCGCCTCAGATAACCCCCTATGGGCTCTCCTGAGAGGGTTACCTTGCGGGCGCGCTCTTGAGTCCTGTATTCTGCGTCCATAGCCGCCGAGTACAGGACTCTGCCCTGCATCATTGGATTTGATGGACAGCAGTGCGAGCCAATGGCTGCGCTGCTATCAATCTATCCAATGGAGAGTCGGGGGGCTCGGTAATCGTAAGATGCTTTTTCACCTTAATGTATAAGGCAGTGGTTCTCAACCTTTCTAGTGCCGTTGACTTGTCGTTAAGGTTCCCCTATCGAGAGGATTCCTGTAAGGACTGCGCAGGCGCAATCCTGGCCGACGGAAATCTCCGAACCTCGGCTGGCATCCAGGCTCATTCCTTAACATCCCCGTGGATTGGAGGATGTTAAAAAAAGAGCCAGGAGGCCGAGCGAGCCGTCCGAGCGAAGCAAGGACGTGAGGCCAACTGGCCAGTTTCCTCAAATTCCACGTCGCCCTGGATACCGGCCGAGGTTTGGAGATTTCCGTCAGCAAGGATTGCGCCTGCGCAGTCCTTACAGGAACCATCTCGATAGCCGGAACCATATCGTCAGATCACTGTGACCCCTTGATAAATTTTCCCAAGTTGTGGGGACCCCTAACAGCAAACAAAAATTCTTAGTGTGGGTCGTCAGCACCCGGGGCAAGACAAGTAATTTGCACCCCTAACCCACGGACATTTGAAACCCAAACCCTCCACAATATAAAAACCCCCTTATGGTACATTTTAGGATGTACCACTCTCTTTCTCCTTTGTTTTTTCTCTCTCTAACCCAATTTCTTGCTTTTTTCCCCCCAATCTCCATCTCTTTTTTACAGTAATACAAAATTCATTAAAACCTACATTTACTTTGTCTCCTGTGTGTTTAAAAAAGAACCTTAAAATGTCCTTATTCCTGTCCTTTTTCTTAAAAAAAATTCTACAATCACACTCATACTACTATCTTCCCAAACCCATTCACCCTTTCATATGAAAAATAAATTAAAAAAACACTCTTATTCTTTCGCTCTCCTTTTCTTAACCCCCCCCCCTTTTTCCTCTCCCTTCCATGTATTCTCTATTTTTATTCTCTTACTCCTTGATGGGGTTGGGGGGAGTTGGGACCAGCGGCAGCGCCGGGCGGGGGAGTTGGGACCAGCGGCAGCGCCGGGCGGGGGAGTTGGGACCAGCGGCAGCGCCGGGCGGGGGAGTTGGGACCAGCGGCAGCGTTGGGACCAGCATTTGGTGACCCCTGGCAAATCATCATTTGACCCCCAGGTTGAGAACCACTGCATTAAGGTAAAAATACATGAACCTTTAATCATTTTTTTTACCTCTCGCACCAAATTTATCACATATATGGGGCAGCAAAGAGGGTGGGGCTTTAATGGCAGCACATTTACGTCCATTGACGACCAAGGTTTATATAATTAAAGCCCGCACACTGTGAGCTCTCAGCGCAGTGACCGACCTGTAATCAATGATTTCGGTTCCCAGTCATGTGACTGCTGCGACAGCCAATCAGAAACATTGGCTGCCTGGTGACGTATATGTGCGGCGTTTTGCCGTTAAAGCCCCGCCCTTTTGCTGCCTCTCATGTGTCTAAGAAATGTTTAGTTATCGCTTGCTATGATAACAGAAGGTGTTTCTGGGCCCCAGTAGCTGACCAATGGAAGACTTCCTTGATCAATAAATAACCTACATGACAAATGAGCTGCTCAGGGAAGGGGGATCCCCATCGCTCACCTGCTGGCTTTGAAGGCTTTCAGCTTCTGTACAAAGAACTTCTCCAGGGCGTCTGCGCTCTTGCAAAATAGCGATTCGCTGGAGTTGTAGTATCGGCAATTGTCAAATATTTTGGTCATGTCAGCCACAAACTCGGTCAGTTTCTTGTAGTATCGGGTGCGGATTCTCTCCTCCATGGTGGACAGGTCTGTGACATGCAAAGGAAACAAAAGATAAATAATCCAATTACAGGATTGCATAAATTGGCTCTTAAAAGCAAAAATCCAGACAAAAAAAACAAAACACATGCATAGCTGAAATACACCCCTCTATACAACCCTGCCAACCGCCGCTACAAAACCTCAGAGACCCATTACCAAATTTCACCACATGTTTGGCAAACTTTCTAGCACACGTGCCCTTAGCCTTGGCTGATGTTGGCCGCTCTAGCCCTAACTAGCTGGCGCCATCTTGTATGCGTCCCAATGTTTACTTACCTTGTTCTGTGAAGAAGGCCCCCCTCCTATTCTTCACCCAACATAGTGGGCATTGCCACTAAGGACCTGCTGCAGGAACTGGATTCCCCCAGCTCGGTATCACACAGCACACAACAGAACACAGATCAATATCTTACGAACGGAAAGGCTTTGTAGCAGTGGTGGAACTAGCAGGGCCGCAAAGATCGCACTTGCAACCAAGCCTCGGTAGGGCCTGTGTTGCACGGATTGTGGGAAATGATTCTCATGCACACTATGCGGAACCAATATTCACCACCACTTGTTTCCAGGAAGGGAAAAGGGAGACACTGAACCTCAATGTTGGGGTGCTGACAGCGGGAAGACTTTACTGGCCAAGGCACCGGCACCACCACGAGAGGGGCATCATCACCCTGGACCTGGGCTTCTCTTTCTTCACCATACCCATCCCCAAACACCTGAGAAACAAGATAATGCGGTCTACAGTTCACCCTGGTGGCCTGCTTGGGACCTGCCACCCTCATCAGGACCATCATAAGAGGTGAGCGCAGCCTGCTGGTGGTGGAGGGGGGAGGATGACACAGGCCAGCTGCCCTGACACGCTGCTTCGCCCTCTGCCCTGATGACGCGCCGCTCGGCCCACACCGCTCGACGACTGCCCCGGCTGCCCACACCGCTCGACGACTGCCCCGGCTGCCCACACCGCTCGGCGACTGCCCACACCGCTCGGCGACTGCCCACACCGCTCGACGACTGCCCCGGCTGGCTGCCCACACCGCTCGACGACTGCCTACACTGCTCGACGGCTGCCCACACCGCTCAAAGACTGCCCCCCGGCTGCCCACACCGCTCAAAGACTGCCCCCCGGCTGCCCACACCGCTCAAAGACTGCCCCAGCTGCCCACACCGCTCGACGACTGCCCCGGCTGCCCACACCGCTCGGCGACTGCCCCGGCTGCCCAAACCGCTCGGCGACTGCCCCGGCTGCCCAAACCGCTCGGCGACTGCCCCGGCTGCCCAAACCGCTCGGCGACTGCCCCGGCTGCCCACACCGCTCGGCGACTGCCCCGGCTGCCCACACCGCTCGGCGCCATTCCCCCGGCTGCCCACACCGCTCGGCGACTGCCCCGGCTGCCCACACCGCTCGGCGACTGCCCCGGCTGCCCACACCGCTCGGCGGCTGCCCCGGCTGCCCACACCGCTCGACAACTGCCTCGCTCTGAAATACTGCTCACTGCATACTTTTGTTTACTTTTACATTTCTTTTGTCCCATAACTACAGCGCTCTTATATTTGCTCAATTAAAGTGTGGCAATAGATCAGGGATCCTCTCCCAGCTGTTATAGAACTACACATCCCATGAGGCATTGCAAAACCCTGACATTCACAGACATGACCGGGCATGATGGGAATTGTAGATTACTGAACAACTGGAGGGCCGTAGTTTGAAGATCCCTGCACTAGATTAACAATATTCCTCTTGTAAAACCACACCCATTTTAAAATGTATGCCCCTCCCCTAAATAAAGTAATCCTCTGCCTACAACGGCTTGCTGAACACAAAGCAAAAATGGGTGTCCCTGGAATTTTCGGGAAGTTGTAATGTTGAATTAAATATTTCTGCTCATTAATAAAGCACCAAAACAGCATCGTTAAACACAAAAACGCGATTTTACAGCGGAGTTCCTGCGAACCTCCATTAATAAATCGAGGCCAATGTCGGGACTGTAAAAGGATGGATTTCAGAGATTTGTTGCTGTGAGAGGCCGGGGCCCGGCCGTCACGTCTGGGTGACAAGGTTAATAAAACTCGCAGAACAAACTGAGCAAACACTAATTGACGGTGCAGTTCGGAACATTCCAGGACTGTGTTTGTGTTTCCTGTTATCCCGGGGAGAGCAATAAAAATGTCAGCCTTCAGAACGAGGCTTTGTGATGTGAGCCACTGGACTGTGATAAACGGCTGGCCGGGGCAGACAACAAACAAACAGCCAATGGCTTTACTGCGCTGTAAAACTTGCAAGACCTCCGTCTGCTCACCCCACCCCCCCCCGCCAGTAACCTGGATTTCACCAAGACAAGGCTTGCGTCACGACGATGGCCAAAGACAGAGCGCCGCTGGCGCCCGACCCCATTCCGAACATATTCAGCGTGCAGAGCCTATAATAATTCTATTGTATGCGGCCAGCAATCCGTGTCCTGATCACAAATACACCCAGACCTCAGATTACACCATGGAAGGAGGCTGGCATACAACGGACAGACACTCAAACTCGTCTAACACCTCCCCCCCCCCCCCCCCCCCGAGAGAGATGCAGGACTACTTCACACCGTCTGTGTTGCCTGTAGCAGCAACCAATCATTTTACAGTCCCCGGTACTTACCCATTGGCTCCTTGATCACGGCATAGTAATCCGGGGCGTCTTCAGGATCAACAGCCTCCAGAAAGGGCCAGGCTTCTTTATGAGTCTAGAGGGAAGAATGACAGCGATTACTGGTTAGGAAGCTGGCCATGTGACCTGCTGAACGTAACGGCGGCCATTTTGTTGCAGGATCGAAGCATGTGTTTAAGAATAAGCAAAATTGACAAGTAAACTAGGAAGTGACCTGTGAAATTTAAAGGATAAGTTCACCTTTGGGAACATGTTACACATCCTACATGTATTTGGGATTGAACACGCTACGCATTACAGCTCCTGTCCCCTTATCCCCCTCTTCAGTGTGACAGCGGGTTGGGGATCCTCACCCAGCAACTGCTGTCACAATTCAAAAACAGTGTTGCCGTGCAGGGCTCCGCCCACACTGTGCTGTCATTTATTCAGTTTAAAGGGGTCGTAAAACCTCGTGGTTTGCATTCTATGCATTAAAGGGGTTGTAAAAGCTTTGGGTTTTTTCACCTTAATGCATCCTACACATTAAGGTGAAAAACACCTTGCACTCTCCCCCCCCCCCCCCCCCCATTTAACTTAGAGAAGAAAGAGGATCACCGCTCCAGGTGGGTCACTATATAGAATTAGACTGACTCAGGATACCGTGGGTGCTGGCAATGGACTGACCATGCATAGGATACGAAGAAAGGAAATGGATAGCCGCACTCCAATGACCAAAAAGGTTGTCTTTTATTCGAACGAACAGCAAGTACATCACTTCACAGGGTCACAGCAAAGGAACAGGGGAACAGCCGACGCGTTTCGCACTGGACTAGTGCTTAGTCATGATTAAGCACTAGTCCAGTGCAAAACGCGTCGGCTGTTCCCCTGTTCCTTTGCTGTGACCCTGTGAAGTGATGTACTTGCTGTTCGTTCGAATAAAAGACAACCTTTTTGGTCATTGGAGTGCGGCTATCCATTTCCTTTCTTCGTATCCCCGTTTTACTTACCTGAGCCCCGAATCTCCATGGGCGAGATCCCGCGTTGCTCCCCCCCCCCCAGCTCTTGTGGGCTCTTCATTGGATGATTGATAGCAGCGGAGCCATTGGCTCCCGCTGCAGTCAATCAAATCAGCGGCGCGCCGGGGGGCGGGGCCGTGTGATACACTCGGCAGCTATGGCTGCCGACTGTATCACACGAGAGCGCGGCCGCAAGCTAACCCCCTTGGGAGAGCGCATCCCAGAGGGGGGCTAGCTATTGTGGGGAAAAGCTGAGACAGCCACGAGGGACCCCAGAAGAGGAGGATCAGGGCCACGCTGTGCAAAACGAACTGCACGGTGGAGGCAAGTACAACATTTTTTTTTTTTTATTATTTATAAATAACAGAACATGTAAACCTTTACAAGCCCTTTAAGGTGAAAACCCTTGTGTAGTACAGCAACCCCCCCAGAGCCACACCCCCCCCCCCTTTGAGTTACCTGAACCTGATCTTTCCAGCGACGGGGACGAACACACCAGCCGGCGTCTCGGGTCCCGATTGGCCGAGCCGAACATTGACAATCACAGCCAATCGGTGACGTTCGGAAATGCAGGGAAAGGCCCGAGGACAGCACAGCTGACCTCTGCAAATCTCGGGAACAAAGTCTTTCCGAGGTTTGCCAAGGTCAGCTGAAGTGTCCTCTGGCCTTTTCGAGGCTCTCCAGCACCCCCTCTGGCCGCATGCGGTATTGCATGCCATTGAAGTCAATGCGGAACAAATTATTTTTGTTTCCATTGACTTCAATGGGGAAACTCGCTTTGATATGCGAGTGCTTTGGATTACGAGCGTTCTCCTGGAATGGATTATACTCGTAATCCGAGGTTCCACTGTATTCAACAATACAGTGGAGGGGTCCGGGGTCTTTAAGACCCCCAAATCCCATCATAAAAAGTACCTGTCCCTATTAATGTCACAAGGGATGTATACATGTTCTGGGGGAGGGTGGGGCTTTTTTTTGTATAGGTGACATTGTGGCTCCACCCAATGAAAATCAACCTACCTGCAGCGACCTCAGGAAGCGCTTCAGTCCTTCATAATCCTTATCGGTAAGCGGGCTTAGAACAGTCATGGCGTCCTCTGTGGACTGGCATTCCGGGCACACGTATTCATCGATCAAATCCGCCTCGCTCTGCAATATCCCGACGCAGCGCCCGTGGAACCAGTTCTGGCAGCGATCACAGCCAATATAAAATCTGCGCACACCAAACATAAATCAATAAAAACACAAAGCAAGCATAAAAAAAGCTACACATATTGCAGTACAGGCAGTGTGATAGGATATCTAAAGGAGCGTCTAAGGTGCAGGTAAACGGTGCCCCCTACACAAAAGCTGGATACATCTAGAGCTGCAGTACACGTAGCCAAACAGCAGAGGCCACCAAAGTCCCCAGAAGATGGAAGCCCCCCTTCCATAGCTCGTTTTCCCCAGACAGGAAGCAGATAATTAGATATGATGCTCAGAAGTTATCAGTCCAGAAAACATGCATCATATATATATAAAAAGGAAGATCCTTTACTACCAGGGGGACCTGGGGATTGGCAGGGGCCTGCGCCCCCCCCGCGACCGCTGGCAGGAAAAGGGGGGTGTAAGAGCATGCTCTGGCCAGGTTAATAAAAGGGAAGGCACGAGACAAAGCAACTACCGCACAGGAACCAGCGAGCGCTGTCTAGTTAGTGCATAAGAAGTTATCACGGGAACTCACTGTGAATCGTCATAGGGCGTCCTGCAGATACAATACAACTCCTCACTGCTGCCCTCTTGTGACCGTTTACACTCATTACAGATGTACACATCCACTTTCTTGGCTTCCGCCTCTGTGATGCCAACACAATCTCCGTGATACCAGTTAGCACAAAGCTCACAGCCAATATAGAACCTAGAACACATTCACAACACAACGACACGACACAGGTCATTGCAGAGAAGTCATCCTGGCTTGTCACAGCTACATAAAAAAATAAAAATTAAATGAGACGGGCCACAGCTAGCATGGATGGCAAATCGCTGGGGGGGGGGGGGGGGGGGGGGGGGGGGGGGTGGGGAGGCAATCATTCCTCTGAGAACACAGGGAGATGCGGGCATACATCTTTACAATGGATGGAGATGAATGACTCCTGTTCACAAGTGACACAGATCCACAATGATGCCAGAAAACACTCTGCGCTAATCTCCAAAGCTACAGAATCGCCCGGCGCCAAGTTCTCTCACAGCGCTACATAATATTAGATTATAGTATTTATCATTGAAAAACCCGGGGGGGGGGGGGGGGGTGTTTGACCTTCTGAGTAAATAGACTTAGAAACAGGGGCAAGTATTTTAGGACACTGTTGTCACACTGGCCATGCCGACAATTCTGTATGGCGTTTTAAAGTGTAATTCCAGGAATTGAGCTACTCTGTAAAAACTGCAAGCATACCATGAGGTGCCAGAGTGCCACCCAGCCCCTTCCCGCCTCCTGACTAATCACAGAAGCCTTTGTATTATGTGAACTCATTCACAAAATGCAAAGGCTTCTGTGAATGGGAGGTGGAGCATAGCTGTTCTGTGCGCTTTTCTCCTCTCACAGCCAGCCCCTTCCCTCCTCCTGCCCAATCACAGAAGCCTTTGTATAATGTGAAATCATTCAGAAAATAATAGGATTTTTGTACTCACCGTAAAATCCATTTCTCTGAGTTCATAGACGGACACAGCATCCTTGACAGTAGGGTTATGCACCTTCCTTCCAGGAGAGACTTAGGGAGAAATTTACAGCACTTAAAGCGTTAAAGCCTTTCCTAAGTGTCACTCCTCCCAGGGGGCGTGGCTCCCCAGGTATAACCCACACCCTGCTCTAGCAGCCCCAGTTTTTTTCTGCCTAACGACAGGAGAGGCAGGCACTCTCTGGAGTCCTGTACTCTGGAGTTTTTTTCTTGCGATTTTTCTTGCTTTTATTTTGTTCCTGCATTTTTGAAACCTGTGATTCTTCTAAAAACTGGGGCTGCTGAGCAGGGTGTGGGTTATACCTGGGGAGCCACGCCCCCTGGGAGGAGCGGCACTTAGGAAAGGCTTTAAGTGCTGTAAATTTCTGCCTAAGTGGTGCATAACCCTACTGTCAAAAATGCTGTGTCCGTCTATGAACGGAAGAGAAACTAAGGCTTCTGTAACATAGCTGTTCTGTGCACTTTTCTCCTCTCACAAAGGGTATCCTGCCTCACCCCTCCTCCTGCCCAATCACAGAAGCCTCTTTAGTATGTGAACTCATTCACGAAATGCAAAGGCTTCTGTGAATAGTTCTCCTCTCACAGGCAGAGTGTACCCGCCCCTCCTCCTGACCAACCACAGAAGCCTTAGTATTTTTTTGAATGAGTTCAGATAATACAAAGGCTTCTGTAAATGGAGGAAGGGAGCATAGCTGCTCTGTGTGCTTTTCTCCTCTCACAGCCAGAGTGTATCCTGCCCCTCCCCTCCTCCGACCCATTCACAGAAGCCTTTGTAGAATGTGAACTTATTCACAAAAAAACTAATGATTTTATGAACAGAAGGCGGAGACATAGCTGCTCTGCGTCCTCTCACAGCCAGAGTATACCCTGCCCCTCCTCTCCTCCTGCTGCCCAATCACAGAAGCCTTTGTAGTAGGTGAACGCATTCACAAAAAGCAAAAGCGTCAGGCGAAAGGGGGGGATATAGCTGCTCTGTGCGATTTACTGCTCTTACAGCCCAAATGTATCCTGCTCCTCCCCCCTTTCTCCTGCCCAATCACAAACATGTGTCTTCACGGTTTGCATAGTTGCTGAATTCCTGGAGTTCAGTTTTAACGGCTCATTTACATCGCAGTGAGATGTCAACATGGCTGGTTTTTTTTCTATTAAATGCACTGCATCACCACATAAGTTATAACATGTGTTGTGACGCGAACAAATTTTAATATTAATCGAAACACGGACTGGGCAGAGACGTTGTACACAATCTCACTGGTGGGCTTTTTCAGGACAGAACACTATTGTTGTCAGACTGGAAAGCCATTTAACAATAGGGAGAGCAACCTTACCTATTCACTATCTGAGATATCTGCATGTGGATATCATTATATACTGAAATTAGGGGACTGGAGCACGTAAGCTGCTATAGACCTATATGTGTAGTTTAGTGACCACAACCAGGAATCCCACCATAGACATCACTGTAGAGGAATCCCCAGCATGGCATGAGGACAGGAATGGAGACAAGCACAGCCACATGCAGGAAACACAGATACATGTGGGCTTCATTCAGATCAATGAGCTCGCTGATGTGTGTTTCCAGTACAAAAATAACATTCCTGAACCTTTACAAGACCACAACCCCTTTTGTCTGTCATTTGCCTCCTTGACCAGGTTAAGGTGTGACGCCAAAATATCTCACGAGGCACCAATCACCACCGGGGGGGGGGGGCACAAATCATACTTTGATCTGGAGACTCCATGCAGGACACAAAAAAACACAAAATGAGCCCAAACCACAACAAGAATGGGAGTGACACGCATGTCGGGGGGACACATGGAAGATTGTGTCATGGCAGACAGGATGGTGGCTCTGTCAACAAGGTGAGATCTCACTTACCTTCTCCTGTCCTAAGACATCCGTCCCTGATACAATAAGTATTAGCGGTTACACCATCAGATCAATGTGTAAATACTTATTTTACTAAGGGAGCCTGTCACCTCTTACCTGTCTGAGTCAAAGCCCCAGATCCATCACCTAAGGCTTACATCCTCCACTCCCATTGGTTGTGACCTGGCTCCACAGGCGAGTGCTGCCTTGGAACAGGAAGGACAGCCTTCAGTGATAGTTCTGGAGCTTCAGTTTAGCCAGGCGTGTAAAGATCTGACAGGTTCCCTTTATTACAAACTTCACTGGGGTGGTCAGAGGATGTGTGGTCTCTTACGTGTGCCCTGACGAGGCTTTTATGAGCTGTATGACCAATGACAACCACTCTCCCTATTAGATGAACAGGTCTCCTTAAGACAGAAATGAGGGAGGGTTCTCCCCTATGGGGTCTCTAACATAGCTAACAGAAAATAATCAACAAAAGAAGCATTTAGTTAAGCGTGAACTCCTGCGCTGTCTGAAAAGTGAGGGAGGGGGGCGGGTGGGGGAGGGGAAGAAACGAACTAAAAACTAAAATACTGCTGCAAATATAAAGGTCTACCTCGATAGACTAAAGTGAAATAAATGTGTCAAATGAAATACTTGCGCTGTAAAATATGAGGGACAGATAATGAAAATGGGGTGGTATACTACAAAGTAACTAGTGAAGATAATATTATCTAGCATATAAAGTAACAATAAATCACAAAACAACGGTCCTCAATAAAGTCCGGCACTCTGAAAAAAGTCCAGATCTGGCACAATTCTGCCGTGTATGGGTGTGTTTCATCAAAAATCAATCCAATCTCCAACGGTGCAAGTGTTGTATAAATAATAATACACAAAATACACACACTTTTAAGGAAAAACGCACGGAAGGTAGTTCTAGAGAAAGTACATATAAGACCCTTGAATCCGGAGTGTGAGTGGGATAGAGTAGTTGAGCCAACACCAAGATTACAGGTCTTGGAAGTCGTGGGCTAGGTCTTGGAAGTCGTGGGCTAACTGTTTGGTCTCCCCGAGGGTTCAGCGTGTGTGGAGATGTCTCAGCTGGTACCCTCGGGGAGACCAAACAGTTAGCCCACGACTTCCAAGACCTAGCGGGGAAAAAATAGAGGAAATATAGAGGGACCTACGAGTTCGGTGCTCGTGGAGACGAGCCTGAGATCTCTCACCTACATGTGAGTGCACTCCCACCCGTCAAGACCCCAATTAACAGCCCCCTTTGTGACGTTATTTCACCATCAGCTTTTTGTTGTCTTTTTACTTTGTTTTCTCATATGACACATTGGACGGAGATCTCTCCATTTGTGGACCATAAACATCCAGACCAGGTTGATCTGGACATATTGCGATCAACTTGAGGTGAGCAGCTGGGCCCACCAGAGGTGTATACATGTAATCTTGGTGTTGGCTCAACTACTCTATCCCACTCACACTCCGGATTCAAGGGTCTTATATGTACTTTCTCTAGAACTACCTTCCGTGCGTTTTTCCTTAAAAGTGTGTGTATTCTGTGTATTATTATTTATACAACACTTGCACCGTTGGAGATTGGATTGATTTTTGATGAAACACACCCATACACGGCAGAATTGTGCCAGATCTGGACTTTTTTCAGAGTGCCGGACTTTATTGAGGACCGTCGTTTTGTGATTTATTGTTACTTTATATGCTAGATAATATTATCTTCACTAGTTACTTTGTAGTATACCACCCCATTTTCATTATCTGTCCCTCATATTTTACAGCGCAAGTATTTCATTTGACACAAAAGAAGCATTTAGGCGTAAAAATAAAAACTAGAATACTACTAATGCACAATTAAAGTTAAATACAAGGAATTCCGCTTCCCTGTAAAAAGTGAAGGCACACTTCGAGTTAAGTCCAAGGAGGGGGGTGACTGTGTTGCAGTTGAAAGAAAATCAAGGGCGGAATGTGTTGCATTTGAAATAAATGTAATTATATATATATATATATATATATATATATATATATATATATATATATACACACATACATACATACATACCAAACGCAACATCTCCTGGGCTTACCTCTTATTTACATCTAACAGTTTTATTGATTTCCTGTGTTTCCAGGAGCCCGACGCTGATGCTTCATGTCTAAGCATCTTCAAAATTTGCGTTGGCGAAGCAGCTATGTCTACCCCTCCTCCTGCCCAATTACAGAAGCCATTGTATTATCTGTATAGGAATGATTTCTGATTATCCACTCTGATTTATTACGTTATAAATGGCAGGTGCTCATCCCCCCCCCCCCCCCCATCCCTGCCTAGGGCCTAAACACGTGGCTTCTTGCAAGCCCTGCGAAAGGGGGGCCCCTCCTGGAGAGGATATTGATTTGGGCATGTGACTGTCCGGGATCCCTTGAATGCAATCGCTTTTAAATCTCTGGTTGTGAAAGATCCATTATTTGAAGGGTAAAATATACCATCTTGAATAGAAAAATAATGCAAGATTTTTATAAATTAATGCATAAGAGGTATTTTTTTGCCTCTATTGTATGTCGTGAATAATGTTAAATGAAAATAGTAATTAACTTTTTTGATGTATTTTCTAGAACAGAAAAATAAACCCCCTGAAGACCACGAATGTAGGGGTTGAAATACATTGGGGTATTTCTGTGCATCCCATGATGCAATGTAATTTTTAATAACTGTTACCATACATTTTGTTTACCTTGATTTTATGTCATCAACTAGAGCTCATATTTTAAACTCTTTGTAACATTTGAATTTCTCTACGAAATAAAGCAACCAAATTTTGTTACAAAAATATAATTTGTGTATTTTGCTGCTTAAAAACCCTTGTGCGGAACTTTTCAATGTTTTCTGCCCAATTACAGAAGCCTTTGTAATTATGTGAACTCATTCACAAAACACAAAGGCTTCTCTAAAGGGGCAAGCAGAGGGGAGGGACAGGCATGGCAGCTGTGTCTCTCTCACATTTCCCCCTGTGTCAGTGTATGCTCTTGGCAGACCAATAAACCTGTCGGACATAAATAACGATTTGTTCAAGTGTGCCTGTACTTTTTAGTGGCTAAATCTATGGAATTCAGCTTTAAAGCCAAATGCCGGAAAACTAGCAAGTCCCTGATGTACGATGTAGTCTCCCTGAGGGTGCCTGGAAATGTATGACCTGGCCACCTTCCAAGGGTGCTTGGACATGTACGATGTAGTCTCCCTGAGGGTGCCTAGAAATGTATGACCTGGCCACCTTCCAAGGGTGCTTGGACATGTACGATGTAGTCTCCCTCAGAAAGCGCTTGGTCATGTAAGACCTGTACACCATCTGAGGGCCTCTGGATGTGTATGATGTAGTCTCCCTCAGACAGGGGCGTAGATAAGGGGGGGGGGTCAGGGGTGTTCAAATCCCACCCGAAGCATTCTGGCAAAATGCCCAGTGTCCCTGATGTTTAGCATCAGCACAGTAGGAGCAATCAGAGTTTGAGTACATCAGTCAGCCCCCCTTCTATTATGCCCAATCCCCTCAGCTCAATAAGGGATCCCCCCCTGAAAAGCATGAAATTACTGCAAGATCTCTTTGCAAAGCCTTATGGCCCCACTCTGGTGTGACATGATTTTACCGTACACCCCCCCCCCCCCCAACATAAAAATGTAAATGATGACCGAGTGACCGCCCCCCCCCCCCCCCCCCCCAGGAATTTGTGTTTATCTATGGCCCTGCCCTCAGAGAGTGCTTGGACATGTATGAACTGGCCACCTTGCGATGGCGCATGGACCTCTAAGATGTAGTCTCCCTCAAAGGGTACTTGGAAGCGTATGACCTGACCACCTTCTGAGGGTGCTTGGGCATGTATGATGTACTTTGACATGTTGGCACTGCCACTGTCTGTTCTTCAAACGAACCAGTTTAGTATGCAAAAAAACTTCCAAAGTGCAGCAAACATGAGCAGTGTAACAAGGTCATCATGTCATGCACTTACCCATTGCAGAGCCAAAACAAGATATGAAAGAGGTGCTGTTTTTACACTATGGGAGATCTGATGGATGCCCTGGAAAATGTCTGGTGCCATTCTATGACAAAATCACCCAATCAGGTTGAATATCAACCAGGTCAGGCGACTCATCTACAGGAAACTACATTGCAGACTTCTATGCAGCAGCATCATTATCATTTTTTCAATCCCGTTAAACATGAGCAAGATCCGAAGGTACAAATACTCACTTGGATTCGTCGTAGGGCGTCTTGCAGATGCAGTAGATCTTGTTGTCTTTCTTGGAATCTTTTGAGGTAGTGGAAATCATTTTCTTTTTCTTAGACTTGGAAGGAGGGGACTCTTTCTCCTCTTCTCTCCTCCTCTTATGGGCAGGTAGGCTGGTGGAGCTGGATGTTGGGGAGGTGGGGGTCGCCTTGTGGGTTGTTTGTGGAGGAGGTGAAGGTATAGGAGGAGGAGAGGGAATTTTAAGAGGAGGTGAGGGCATTTTCGGAGGAGGAGAGGGCATTTTCGGAGGAGGAGAGGGCATTTTCGGAGGCGGTGAGGACATTTTAGGAGGCGGAGAGGGCATTTTAGGAGGAGGAGAGGGCATTTTAGGAGGAGGAGAGGGCATTTTCGGAGGAGGAGAGGGCATTTTCGGAGGAGGAGAGGGCATTTTAGGTGGAGGAGAGGGCATTTTAGGAGGAAGAGATGGCATTTTAGGAGGAGGAGATGGCATTTTAGGAGGCGGTTTAGGAGGCGGTGAGGGTATTTTAGGAGGCGGTGGTGGAGGTAGCGGGGCAGCAGCTGCAGCAGCCGCAGCTGTAAGAGCCGCCGCCTGGGCTCTCTCTTTTTCCTTCTTAATCTTATTCAGGTCTTTCTTAAGTTCATCCTGAAAAACGAAATCAGAGAATTGAGAAAAAGACTAAGCGCTCCCACATCTTGAACCACCCTCTACAAGCAGAACGTCTTCTCACCTGGACCTCGATCTGCAGCTCTTTATCCATCAGCGCTCTCTTCTTCAGGATCTCGGCCTTCAGCTGCTCCTTGTGTTTGAAGAGAAGGGCGGAGAGCCGGCTGGCGTTCTGCTTGCTCTTCTTTTGCTCTACGTTCTCCTCCCGCTTCCTCTTCTTAGCCGCCTGCTTCTCCTCTTTGTCGATTTTGTCCAGTATGTATTTCATCACCTGGTTACACACGATCATCCTGGAAAGCAGACAGAAGCCGTAGAGTTACAGACTTGTAAAACAAAATAAAAAATAAAAAAAATCGACAGACATAAAAAGACAACAAGACAAGACAAATTCAAACCTCTGATTCTCCTCTCTCTCCACCGGCGTCATGATTTTCTTCTGTTTCAAGTGCTCAATGACCGCATTCTGCTTCATCACCACCTAACCGAGGAAAACAGAGAAGTCACAAGTGGCAGATTCCTACCTCGCCTGGCAGCCAGCGGGTTCATCCATGGCTTACCTGGTTTCTCGAAATGTTTTAAAATTAAATGCCCATCCCTTGCAGGTCACCATCAGCCATGCATTTTGGGGTGCTAGCGCGCCATTTGCAGTCATGTTCACAAGATAACTCAACAATAATCGCAACCCAACAAAAATCAGCTCCTCTACCACTTTAATTGTTTTTCTTAATTTTATTATTTTTAACATTTTACATTTAACAGCTTCCGGACCAGCCGCTGCAGTTATACTGTGGTAGGATGGGCCCCCCCTTCGCGGGCCGTCAAAGTTGTACGTCGGCTCTTTAAGGCGCCTCCAGCGGCGTGCCTGAAGCCGGTGCCATTGCCCGGCGGTCACTATGACCGATGGGCACCCGCGATTGCTCGTTACAGAGCGAGAACGGGGATGCGTGTAAACACACAAATCCCAGTACTCTCAGGGGCGAGGAGACTGATTTTGTGGCTATACTATGTATGAACGCCAATCAATCTATACCCCTAGTAAGTCCCATCCACCCTTCAGTTAGAACACATTAAGGAACACATTTAACCCCTTGATCGCCCCCTAGTGTTAACACCTTCCCTGCCAGTGACATTTTTACAGTAATCAGGGCATTTTTATAGCATTTTTTGTCCGCCATAATGTCGCAGTTTCAATAAAAAAAAAATAAAAAAAAATAATTCACAGATTGCCACCATTAGGCCTCATTCACACGACGGATCGTTCGGGTCCGCCTGTCAGTTTTGACGGCGGACCTGAACGGCCGCTCCATGCATCCCTATGGAGCGTCGGATGTCAGCGGAGACATGTCCGCTGACATCCGACCCTACCCGATCCGCTAAAAACAGACGTATGGGGGGCACGTCCCCATCCGTCCATGCGGATCGGATCGGGTAAGATCTGATGAAAAACGGACATGCTGTCCGTTTTCATCAGATCGCTCCATAGGAGGCAGCGGTGCCCGACAAGCCCCTCCCCGCTCAGTGAGCAGAGAGGAGCTTGTCATCCCTCAGCTCGGCAGAGATCTGCGGACTGATCTCCCGCTATGCTGGCGGACTCCGGAGGAATAGAGTCCGCCTCGTGTCAATGGGGCCTAACTAGTAAAAAAACAAATAATAAAAATGCCATAAATCTATCCCCTAGTTTGTAGACGCTATAACTTTTACGCAAACCAATCAATAAACCCTTATTGCGATTTTTTTTTACCAAAAATATGTAGAAGAATACATATCGGCCTAAATGTGTTTGTTTTTTAATTGGGATATTATAGCTAAAGTAACAGATAGTGTTTTTTTCCCCCAAATTGTCGCTCTTATTTTGTTTATTGCGCAACAAATTTAAAACGCAGAGGTGATCAAATACCACCAAAAGAAAGCTCTATTTGTGGGGAAAAAGGGAAGTCAATTTTATATGGGTACAGCGTCTCACGATCGCGCAATCACCAGTTAAAGTGACGCAGTGCCGTATCGCAGAAAATGGCCCGGCATTGGGCGGCCAAATCTTCCGGGGGCTAGTGATTAATCACAATCTGATGAGCGCAGGCATTTTTGGGATCACATAATAAGCAAGAGGGTGAATAGGGTGCGTCGAATCTCCCGAAACATGTTAACCCAGGTCTCTAGTAAAACTGAACAAACAATGATTGGACTATGTAACCATTGGTGTGGCACCCTTACTGCTTCTAACATATTTGGACTTCTCTCAAGATTTTGTGGACTTGTTTGTCCCTGTTGCAGATTTTTCAGCAGTAAAAAAAAAAAAAACCCAAAAGAGGTTCTTATACTTCCTAGGAGTATATAAAACTAGAAAACCAAGTTTTTGGTTGACACAGGCTTGAAGCATCCTCCAAATCAAGTGCACCCACCTGCTTCTGGATGATGTCGCTCTGGTTGGTGCCCTGCAGACTCTGCTCACGTTTCACCTCCAGTTTCTTCTTCAGCTGTTGCTGCTCCTGGATCTGTTTTATCCTCTGCAGATGCTCCTGAACGCTGGAAGCCTGCACGGTCACCACATTCTGAATCTGGTGGGACTGCGTGGTCCCGGCCTGCTGGATCTGGAGGGGCAGCTGTAGTTTGATCTGCTGGGCGAGGCCTCCTTGTTGGAGCTGGGCGAGGCCTCCTTGTTGGAGCTGGGCCACCACTTGTGACGGAAGGTGGGAGAGGACCTGGACCTGTTGGTGGAGCTGCGGCATTGTGATAACCTGGGTCTGGGTGGGCTGGATCTGCAGTTGGGCCCGTGACGGCGATTGCACCGTCACCTGACCGGCTTGCTGCATGATAGACTGAGGTCTCGACTGGGCTTGGATGGGCTGTTGCTGAGGAAGCTGGGACTGGATGTGGAAAGAAGCGGGCAGGGCCATCTGGATCGAGGCCTGGCTGACTGCGGGGGACAAAGTCTGAACCGAAGGTCGACTCATAAGCTGAGTCTGGCCTTGTAAGGAAGTTTGAGGCTGCATTTGGACAGCGACTTGCGGCAAGCAAACCTGAGAAGGGACTTGAGCAGGTAAAGTCTTTGCTTCTGCTGACACCAAGGTCTGGACAGAAGCGGCTGGCTGCTGTGCCTCCGATACTGGCTGTGCAGTGCCGGCTGGCACCTGGAGATGATCCTTTGGCTGGCTGTCCACAGAAGTGACAGAAGACTGTAGATGAGATGTTTGCAGTTGCTGAGGTGTGACCTGAGGAAAGGGCTGTGACTGGGGAGGAATCGCGGCCTGATCTGAAGATGGAGCCGATGATTGGGATGGAGCAAGTGGAGGCGGAGCTGGCTGGGTACCCTGAGCCACACCCTGACCTGTAGATGTCTGCAATGGGGCTGCCGACACTGTAAGGGTTAAAGAATGTAAAGAAAGACTATATCACACCATAAAGGAGGAGAAACTTCAATGATATACATGAATAAAACATCTTATACATTAACACATCATTACCTTCAAGTGTTTCTAAAGCCTTAAAGTGGTTGTAAACCCACTATTTGGACTTTTACCTACAGGTAAGCCTACAACAAGGCTTACCTGTAGGTAAGGAGAATATCTCCTAAACCTGCACGGTTTAGGAGATATTACCCCCGCAATGCGGGCGGCGCATGCGCAGGGGGGACTCCACGGCTGAAGGACCGGCATCGCCGGACCCTGCCGATTTTAAATCTCCCGCGCGCACGCGCGGGAGTGACGTCATCGCCGCTCCAGCCAATCACAGCGCTGGAGCGGCGATACCCGGAAGACACGCCGGAGCAAGATGACATCCTGCTCGGCGTGGACCAGGTAAGTGGTACACACCTCGTTCCGAGGTAAGTATTTCATAATAGGCTAGTATGCGGTGCATACTAGCCTATTATGCCTTTTGCATTGCAGGTTTGGGGGAAAAAAAAAAAGTTTATGCGGTTTACAACCGCTTTAAGGTTTTTCACCTTAACCACTTGATATACGTTGGCAGAATGGCACGGCTGCGCAAAGCAACGTACCTGTACGTTGCTCTGAATCTGCCTTCATGTCACTTGTAGCCCACCCCCCCCCACAGTTAGAATCACTCCCTAGGACATACTTTACTCCCTTCCTCGCCCCCTAGTGTTTAAACCCTTGCCTGCCAGTGTCATTTAATGGACATTGTATATCAAAGCAAATTTTCCCATAAGAAATAATGGAAACTCAAATGATTCGTTCCGCAACCATTTATTCATAAGTCCTTCAGGCCCAGATTCTCAAAGGACTTACGACGTTTGCGTTAGGCTTTTCCCGGCGTAAAGTTGCCCCTGCTATATGAGGCGCAGCCAATGTTAAGTATGGCCGTCGTTCCCGCGTTGAAATTTTAAAAAGTTCAGTCGTTTGCGTAAGTCGTCTGTGAATGGGGCTGGACGTCCCTTACGTTCACGTCTAAACCAATGACGTCCTTGCGACGTCATTTGGAGCAATGCACACTGGGATATTTTACGGACGGCGCATGCCAGTTGTAAGTTGCATGTAAGTTGCGGAGGCGTAACGCAAAGCAGATACGTTACGCCCGCACAATTTTGCGCGGCTGTATGTGAATCTGCCCCCCAGTTTATAGTCCATATAAAAAGATTATAGCAATGTGAAGCCATGGAAGCAAAATCCAACAGGAGCTACAGAGTATAAGGGCCCTTTCACACGGGGCGGATCAGTAATGATCTGCCTCCGTGTGTCTGTAAGCTCAGCGGGGATCACTCCGTATATGCCCGCTGAGCCGGCGGCTGACAGGGCGGTCCCTGCACACTGTGCAGGTGCACAGTGTGCAGGGACCGCTTTTCTCCGCTCTCCCCTATGGGGGGATCGGATGAACACATACCGTGTGTCCGTGTTCATCCGATGACGGAAGAAAAAATAGGACATTCTTCCGTCTGCAAAATCTTCAAGATCTTTGCGGAGGCGGGTGATTATGGGTGTCAGCGGATATTCATCCGCTGACACCCGCAATCACATAGGGACCAATGTATGTCCCTTTTTCATCCGCACGTCTGAGAGGGCCCTAAAAGAGGGGAGAGGCGCCTCTAAGTGTAGCAATATGTTGCTAAAATGTTGTACCTTCATTAAATGTAACCATATTGCTACACTTAGAGGCTTCTCTCTTCTCTTTTATACTCGGTTGTGAAGCTACTCCTATATCAAGACATCGCTTGTATATCAAGTCAAAATTGATTAAAAAATTTGCCCGTCTTGCAAAACGCTCTCAGAAAAAGTTACTCTGAAACCAAGGTTTTACATACCAAAAGACAAGCAATAAGCCAATCTTCTCTTTTACTGCCCCCTAGTGGTATCAAAGCACAGAGGCCGTAGCCGAAATACAAGACCATTTCCCCATGCACGTACCTGCGGTGGAAGGGGTTGATGTCACTGTGGTTGTAACAGTCGTGGTGCCCGGTGGAAGCGGCGTGAACAGGAACCTCTGTATGGTGCCATTTGGCATTGCGGCCTGCATTAACTGCTGCCCTGGAGAGGGAATAACCGTCACTCCCTGTGGAATGAGCTGCAGCTGCCCGGTGGTCTGGCCCTGACCCTGAACCACAACAGTCAAGCTCTGGTTTCCACCCTAAAAAAAAAAAAACATAGAACAGCGTGAGACTAAAAGAGAAGGCCATACCGCATATCACAAATGAAGAGCTAGTGCAACACCCTGAAAACAGGGACAAAAGTGGCATTAAAGCAGAGGTCCACCCAAAAATGTAACTTCCGCTTTTTGGAATCTCCCCCCAACCCCCCGGTGTCACATTTGGCACCTTTCAGGGGGGAGGAGGGAGCAGATACCTGTGAAATCCAGGAATTTGCTCCCACTTCTGGGAATAGGTCACCACTGTGACCTATGCCACGTCCAGTGCCCATTCGCCGCCGCCCCCCCCCCCCCCTTCTGGAGAAACACAGGTCCCAGGAGACAGCAGGGACCAGTGGGATCGTGCAGCGCTACTTGTGCATGCGCAGTAGGGAACCAGGAAGTGAAGCCGCAAGGATTCCCATACCGAAGATGGTGGCGCCTCCACCCGAGAGCCAGATCGGCTTTGGGTGCCGTCATCGCAGGCGCTCTGCACAGGTAAGTGTCCTAATATTAAAAAAGTCAGCAGCTGCAATATTTGTTCCTTTATTTTTTCCGGCGGAACTCCGCTTTAAGTGAATACAGGAGGGGGGGGGATTTACTAAAGCTAGAGCACACAGACTCTGGTGCAGCTGCGCACATTAACCAATCAGCTTCTTTTTTATTATTTTGCAGAATCATACTTGGCTCTTGATCACTGAGCTGTGGAAGCGGCCGGCTCAGCCTCTCAGCAGCTTGCTGAGAGGCTGAGCCAGGTGCCGGTCCAGGCATGTGGGCGGATCCTGACTCCGCGGTCGCGATCTTGGACCGGGGCTCGGTGACGTCAGCAGACAGTTGACTTCAAGTTTACAAAAGTGCAGGCGGATCCCAACTATACGGTCACGTTCTTGCCGGAGCCTGGACCGGGTTCTGTGACGTCAGCCAATAGCAGGCTGAAGCCCGCTGTCAGCTGAAAACTGGTTACAGGATTGCAGAATGAACTGCACACCTTTGATCCGGAGGAGTACAGCCAAACCAGCTTTCCGCATACTACTTGGTTACTATGCACAGTTGCACCAGTTTTAGTATAGCTTTCCCCCCCCCACTCTGGTGTCTGCTCTTAAGTCACATTAGGTTTCTTTTACCCTCATGCCAAGCTCTCTTCACCCCTTCGAAGAACCATTAGGATGTTATAAATGCTGCAGCCCCCCCCCCTTTACCTGTTGCTGGGTAAGCTGGGTCAGCTGTGCCATGGTCAGTTTGACCTGCCCGTGTTGCAGCGGTCGGACAGCCTGCGGGGTCGTTGCCTGCGGGGTCGTTGCCTGTGGCTGAGCCTGCTGCACCGGCGTGCCAACCTTCTGCCCTATACTGGAAACTGCGGTCCCAATGGGCATAGTGGTGGTGACGGGTTGCCCTCGGATGATCTGGGTCACCACTTGCTGGGGTTGACCTGAAAAAAAAGAAAAGAGGGAAAATGAAGGTTACGACTGCATATCTAGTCAAGTGTTAAGAGGAACCAAAATGAGGGAGGAGTTTTAAAGTTCTACCACTTTTTTTTTTTAAATACTTTTAAATCTACATTTTAAAAAGCACGGCCAATTAAAGAGGTTGCTTGTGCGCGCGAGCCGCCGGTTACGACACGGGGCTCTGAAGAATTGGCACGGGTGGCTGCATGTACAGTAAATATCTCCTAAACAGCGCACATCTAGGAGCCATTTATATTTCCTTATAGGGTAAGCCTGATTATAGGTTATGCTTGAAAGTTAACTTCCACTTCAAGCGATTTGGTAACCGGTCACAACGAAAATAAATGGTTCCGAATTTTTTTTTTTTTTTAATAGTCTAATAAACATTTTCCTCTTGCAACCGCTGAATGTCGACGGGGGGGGGAAAGGAGGAGAAGTCAGATTTTAGAGGTTGCAGGAGGAAAATGAAGAGGATCAGTGCCTTTATGTGCCGCACCTCCTGTTCAAGTGTAAAAAAAAAAAAAGTCAGGCATGGAGCAAAGAGCGAGGTTACCATTGTGACCCCCGACGCTACACCAGTGGCTATATGTGGTAATAACACGTCTCAACCATGGAGTTTTACAAAATGTAAACAAGATCTTAGCATTCTGAGCCCCCTATAAGGCTGCTTTCACACTGATGCGCTGAGGTTTACCTGCGCCGTGGGTGCAACAAAGTGCGCCTGCAGATTTTCTGTCAGGTTAGCTACGCTTTGCCATAGATTATTATATCTTGCGGGTGTGGTGCACTTTCTGAAAGCGCACCAAAACTCCTGCATTCAGTGTTTCAGTGCACTTTCACAAAGGACGAAACACGCAGGGTATAATAGAAGTGCGTTTGAGGTCGGGGGCCACATCAGAGGGCTCTGAGGTCCACATGTGGCCCACAGGTTGAGCACCCCTGATCTACATGTAATCCTGATCATGTTATCAATATATGTTCATGTTTAAAAGGGGTTGTAGTAAAGGTACATGTTTTTTCATCTTAATGCATTCTATGCATGAAGGTGAAAAACATCTGAGCATTAGTGGCCACCCCGAACCCCCCCCCCCCCCCCCGTTTACTTACCTGACCTCTTTGAAAGTCCCGCACCGTGAACGTGCTGGCTTCTCGGTCGGCTTTTCGGCTCATTTATTGGTTGATTGAAAGCAGCGCAGCCATTGGCTTGCACTGCTGTCAATCATATCCAGTGACACGGCGCGCTGGGGGGGGTGGGGTCGAGTGATACAGTGAGCAGGTATAGCCGCCGGCTGTATCACAGGATCGCACCTGCAAAAACTAACCCCCATGCGAGAGAGAGCTTGCATGAAGGTGGAAAGTTCTTGCTGGGAGGAGCCGAGACAGCCACAGAGGGACCCCAGAAGACCAGGTTTAGGGGCACTCTGTGCAAAACAAGCTGCACAGTGGAAGTATAACATGTTTGCCATTTAAAAAAAATAAAAAATTCTCTTTAGTGTTCCCTTAAAGCATTAAAATACCTTTGTATATAATATAAAAGAGCAAGCTAAACACAGATTTGCTCATTACAAGCAAGGCTCCTTCCTCAGTAATGCAGCACTGTGGTTATTTACTGTTCCTCCTCAGCGCACAGATATGCTTCGCTCTCCTTCTGCTGCTGACCTAACCAAAAAAACAAAAACTTCACAAACCACGTGAGAGCATTTACCAGACTGGATGATTCCTTGCTGTACCACCAGTGGAGTCCTCATGATCGGTTTCCCAACAGTGGACTGCTGTAAAGTAGGCGTCCTGATCACGGTCATCCCGGCTCTGATCTGGGTCCCTGTGGTGATCACCTGCAAAATAACAAGACTTAGCATAGGTCCGACATGTGCATGTCTCTTCTCAACAAACAGAGGTAAGGGGTACCAAGGAGTATCGGTGTGGCCGAATGGTTGCCGGTCAGGCATGGAAGACCCTTGTTAGTAAGGAACAAAATATAAAAGAAATACAGAGCAGGAATACAGGGGTACAGGCCTATCGATGGAACAACTTCCACAATCCAACAGGTAGAGAATATAGAGGAAAAGAGAAATTTTCCGGCACACCACCACAGAGGTAGTTTCTTTAATGTCTCTTCACAATCAGGAGAGCAAGACAGGATCAAACTTGTTGGTGTTTCACATTCAAATCACATTTATTCATGAAGAAGCATGGGATTTGAGTGTGAAACGCGTCAGTTTGTCCAGTCTTGCTCTCCCGATTGTGAAGACATTCGCCACTTGCTTACCGGGCACTTGCACCCCCTTCCTGCCTAGACCAAATTTTCAATTTTCCGTGCTGTCGCACTTTGAATGACAATTGCACAATCATTTAGCACTGTACCCAAATGACATTTTTCAAATTTTTTTCACACTTTATTTGGGTGGAATTTAATCACCAGGGGGGGGGGGTTTAACCACTTAAGGACCGCCTCCTGCACATTTACATCGGCAGAATGGCGCGGCTGGGCACATGCATGTACGTCCTGTGCTAGTACCCAGCCGCGACCCGGTCCGAAGCAATGGGACCCGCGGACCAGATCGCCGCTGGAGTCCCGCGATCGCTCCCCGGAACTGAAGAACGGGGAGAGCCGTATGTAAACACGGCTTCCCCGTTCTTCACTGTGGCGGCTGCATCGATCGTGTGATCCCTTTTATAGGGATTCACAATCAATGACATCTACAGCCACATCCCCCTACAGTTGTAAACACACATGAGGTCACACATAACCCCTTCAGGGCCCCCTTGTGGTTAACTCCCAAACTGCAAATGTAATTTTCACAGTAATCAGTGCATTTTTATAGCATTTTTTGCTTTGAAAATGACAATGGTCCCAAAAATGTGTCAAAATTGTCCGTAGTGTCCGCCATAATGTTGCAGTCACAAAAAAAAAAAAAAAAAAAAATCGCTGATCACCGCCATTCGTAGTAAAATAAAAAAATTATTAATAAAAATGCAATAAAACTATCACCTATTTTGTAAACGCTATAAATTTTGCGCAAACCAACCGATAAACGCTTATGGAGATTATTTTTACCAAAAATAGGTAGAAGAACACGTATCGGCCTAAACTGAGGAAAAAATGTTCTTTTATATATTTTTTGGGGATATTTATTATAGCAAAAAGTTAAAAATATTGCATTTTTTTCAAAAATGTAGCTCTATTTTTGTTTTTCTTACACTGAGTCTGGGGTACCTCTCTCACTTTCAGTGGCTGGAGATGGGGGGACCTTTTGTTACTTTGCCGTATGAATTAATGAAGTACCTGCTGTGTGGTGGCCGTGGTCACTGCGGTCGCCAGGCTGTTGGGGCGGATGGAAACGGTTGCCGTCCGTGGCTGGAAAGTGGTAAAGGTCTGCTGTCCGGCTGTGCTGGTTGGAATGATCCCCAGTACCTTCTGCTGTACCTGAACCATCCCTGAGAGACATGAAAGGAGATCTGTTAGCATGATTAATACACAATGGAGGGAAGACAATTTATTCAGCCACATCGGACCCTTACCTCCCTGCGTGGAGGGCACATTTAGGGTGACGAGCTTACTGTTGGTAGGCAGAGGCAGCTTGGTGAGCACTTTCCCGGCCACAGTCACGGGGCTCCCAGTGATCTGGAACGTTTGGCCAGAGGTGGTGGTGATAGAGGAGGTGGATGACACATCAGTGCTTGAGGCTAGAAGACAGCGGGGGGTGCGGATAAGGACATCTGTCCGGGTGGGTTCCAGATATCAACTAAAACCAAAATCTCAAAGCCTCTTTCACACTGGACACCCGGGAAGGCGACACCTATATTTAAAACGCAGCAGCTCCCGGTGTCACTCCTGGATACTCACTCAACTGTGAATAACCATCAACACAACTGAGGCTCTTCCTGCGCTCTCCCCTCTAAATCCCATTGCATGAAGCGTGTTAAAGTGGATGGAACTTACGCTTTTCAGATCCCCCACCCCTCTCCGGTATCACATTTGGCACCTTTCAAAGGGGGGGGGGGGGATACCTGTCCAATCCAGGCATTTGCTCCCAGGAGACACACTGGTTCCAGAAGACAGCAGGGACCAGTGAGGACGAACAGTGCGACTTGTGCATGCGCAGGAGGGAACCCAGGCTGTGAAGCCACAACACTTCACTTCCTGATTCCCTTACCGAAAATGGCAGCGCCTCCACCGGAGAGCCGAGGGACACTGTGTCTGAGGAGTGAGCATGCACTGTGCGGGGAACATGGTAGAGGAGAAGCCAGAAGTGCTGGTGGGGGACCCAAGAAGAAGAGGATTGGGCTTGCTCTGTGCAAAACCCAGAGAAGTATAACATGCATTTGTTATGTTAATATAGAAAAAAAAACAAAGCTTTAATATTGCTTTAAAAAAAAAAAAAAGAGTGCAGACCCTACGAGAGTCTGTTTGGGCGTCCATGCAGCGGATGTACGGAGGATACTGGTAACAGACGGTACTTAAAGGAGACACAGAGATGCCAAGCCCTAGTGACTTACACTGCCTTGAAAAAGTATTCATACCCCTGAAGTTTCCCACATCTTCTCATGTTACAACCAAAAACATAAAAGTATTTTATTGAAATTTTATGTGATAGACCAGGGGTCTCCGAAACTTCTCAAACAAAGGGCCAGTTTATTGTCCTTTAGACTTTAGGAGGGCCGAAGTGTGGCCAGCGGGGGGAAAAAAATGTCCCGGGCCCAGCATTGGTGATAATAAATATGGCCTCAGAGTTTGCAGCGAGTAGGATAAGGAGTAGTGCCCCTATTAGTAGGAGTAATTGTATCCCATCATTGGTATTAGTTAAAGAATTTGTGCCCCCTTGTTGGCGTCAGTGAGAAGAATAGTGCCTCATTATCAGTGGGAGAAATTAAGCCCCAAGGGCCGGATAAAGGCTAGCAAAGGGCCATATCTGGCCCTCGGGCCGCAGTTTGGAGACCCCTGTGATAGACCAACACAAAGTGTCACATAATTGTGAGGTGGAAAGAAAATGATAAATTATACAAATAAATGTGTGAAAAGTGTGGGGGGGGGGGGGCATTTGTATGGCGCCCCCCGGAGTCAATACTTTGTAGAACCCTCTTTCTCTACAATTACAGCTGCAAGTCTTTTTGGGGACGTCTCTACCAGGGCCTTGGCCTTCATGATGCGGTTTGTTCACTAAGGTTCTCTAACAAACCTCTGAGGGCTTCCCAGAACAGCTGTATTTATACTGAGATTAAATTACACACAGGTGGACTCCATTTACTGATTAGGTGACTTCTGAAGGCAATTGGTTCCTCTAGATCAGGGATAAGCAATTAGCGGACCTCTAGATGTTGCCAAACTACAAGTCCCATGAGGCATAGCGAGACTGACAGCATCAAGCATGACACCCAGAGGCAGAGGCATGATGGGACTTGTAGTTTGGCAACAGCTGGAGGTCCGCAAATTGCTTATCCCTGCTCTAGATTTTAGTTTGGGGTATCAGAGTAAAGGGGGCTGAATACAAATGCCCCCCCCCCCCCTCACACTTTTCACATATTTATTTGTATCATTTATAATTGTCCTTCCACTTCACAATCATGTGACACTTTGTGTTGGTCTATCACATAAAATCCCAATAAAATACATGTTTTTGGCTGTAATGTGACAAAATATGGAAAATTTCAAGGGGTATGAATACTTTTTCAAGGCACTGTATGTGCTGCTCCTTGAGACTTGCAGCACTCCTTACCAAAAAAAAAAAAAAACATTGCCACACTCACCCGTCGTCTGTCCTTGCTTGACCCATGTTGCAAACGTCTGGTGGAAATTCTTGCCCTGCTGGAAAGACACGGCAGGAGACCCGACCTTCGTGGTGAGCACCATCTTCGTCCCGGGAGTCACCGGGTTGGCGATGGAACTCATGACAACTTTGTGGGCCGTGGACAGCGGGGAGACGGCGCTGCTTATCGTGGCGGTTGTGGCGATGGTGGCGCCGCTCGACGGCTGCTGTTTCTGCTGCTCCAGACGTTTCTGAAGGAGAAAAATTGTTCCGAGTCAGAAGGAAGTCTTACATTTACACGGTCCACTCAATACCCATTACAGAGGATTTTTATTATTTTTTTTAAATCTGATTTTTTTAAATTAAATTTTTCATCACAAAAACAAGATTCTTCCAACTTGCAGTGTTAATTTAGTCAACTAAAATGACTACAATTTTTAAACGACTAAATGAATACTATTTTAGTCGACTAAAACAATTGCGATGACTAAAATACAACTCAAATGGCATTTTAGTCTTAAGACTCAAAACTAAATCGAAATTCACTGCCAAAATGAACACTGCTTCCGAGTCACAAAACTATTGGACAACCGACTAGGACTAACCCCACTAAGGGGAGTCGCCAAGCGACACCCCTTAGTTCTTTCTACCATTCACAACCCCCAGTCCTGGCACACAATACATTGCGTGCCCTATTAAATGCCGGTATTTCCAAATTAAATATTTTTTTTTTTTTTTTAACCACTTGACCACTGGGCACGAAAACCCCCTTAATCACCAGACCAATTTTCAGCTTTCGGTGCTCTCACAATTTGAATGACAATTACTCAGTCATACAACATTGTACCCATCTGAAATTTTTGTCCTTTTTTTCCCACAAATAGAGCTTTCTTTTGGTGGTATTTGATCACCTCTGCGGTTTTTATTTTTTGCGCTATAAAAGAAAAAAGACTGAAAATTCTGTAAAAAAAAAAAAAAAAATCTAGTTTCTGTCATATTAGCAGGTTATTTCTCACACACAGCATATGCATACTACAAATTACACCCCAAAACACATTCTGCTATTCCTCCCGAGTATAGCGATACCACACGTGTGCGACTTTTACACAGCGTGGCCACATAGAGAGGCCCAACATGCAGGGAGCACCATCCGGCGTTCTGGAGCACCCAGGCCAATTTTAACATTTCTCTCCTACATGTAAAAATCATCATTTATTTGCTAAAAAATTACATAGAAACCCAAAACATTATATATGCTTTTTTTTCAAAGACCCTAGAGAATACAATGGCGGTTGTTGCAACTTTTTATCTTGCACGGTATTTTCGCAGCAATTTTTTGAACGCATGTTTTTAAAAAAAAAACAGTTTTGTGCTTAAAAAAAAACAAAACAGTAAAGTTAGCCCAATGTTTTTGCATAATATGAAAGATGAAGTTACGCCGAGTAAATAGATACCCAACATGTCACCCTTCAAAATTGCACACGCTCGTGAAATTGCGCCAAACGTTGCTACTTAAAAATCCCCATAGGCGACGTATTGCAAGGTATTGGAGTATTGAGGGTATTGCGGAGTATTGGGGGGGTATTGCAGAGTATGGGGGGGTATTGCAGAGTATGGGGGGGTATTGCAGAGTATGGGGGGGTATTGCAGAGTATGGGGGGTATTGCAGAGTATGGGGGGTATTGCAGAGTATGGGGGGGGGTATTGCAGAGTATGGGGGGGTATTGCAGAGTATGGGGGGGTATTGCAGAGTATGGGGGGGGTATTGCAGAGTATGGGGGGGGTATTGCAGAGTATGGGGGGGGGGGGTATTGCAGAGTATGGGGGGGGGGGTATTGCAGAGTATGGGGGGGGTATTGCAGAGTATGGGTGGGTATTGCAGAGTATGGGGGGGTGGGTATTGCAGAGTATGGGGGGGTGGGTATTGCAGAGTATGGGGGGTGGGTATTGCAGAGTATGGGGTGGGGTATTGCAGAGTATTGCACTCATCATTGCACTCATCATTATTTTTATTTTGCAGAGTATTGCGCAGGGATGGCTGGATCTGTGACTGCAATTGTCACAGATCCAGCCCACAGTGCGGCAGCTGCTGCTGCCGCCCGATCCCCCCCCCTCCCTCTCCTCTCACACTGTACCGAACGGTACAGAGAGGAGAGGGAGGAACCGGCGTCATTACATGACGCTGGTTTGTTTACAAGTGATCGCGCCGTCCAATTGGACGGTGCGATCACGTGGTAAGGAGCCGCTTCCATTGGCTCCTTACCGCGATCCGTGTTGCTGCGGGTCCCGTGGACCCGCCGAGCGCCGGTGATCGCGTGTGCGCGCCCGCTCGGGCGCGCAATTGGGACTCTCTGGGAGGACGTATATTGACGCCCTCCTAGAGTTAGGGAACCGCCTTGTAGCCGTATTTCGGCTATAGGGCGGTTACCAAGTAGTTAACCACTTGTCGACCAGCCCCCGGCACGGTGCCGCAAATCAGCGTAGGTGTACGTCGGCTCCTTTACCACTTGCCGACCAGCAGCCAACGTTTTACAGCGGCAGGTCGTCAAGATCCTGCGAAACGTCGTAGCTGTACATAGGTCCCTTTAACCACTTAAGCCCCGGACCATATTGCTGCCTAAAGACCCAAGGTGTTTTTACAGTTTGGGACTGCGTCGCTTTAACAGACAATTGCGCGGTCGTGCAACGTGGCTCCCAAACAAAATTGGCGTCCTTTTTTCCCCACAAATAGAGCTTTCTTTTGGTGGTATTTGATCACCTCGGCGGTTTTTATTTTTTGCGCTATAAACAAAAATAGAGCGACAATTTTGAAAAAAATGCAATATTTTTTACTTTTTGCTATAATAAATATCCCCCAAAAACATATATAAAAATTTTTTTTCCTCAGTTTAGGCCGATACGTATTCTTCTACCTATTTTTGGTAAAAAAAAAAATCGCAATAAGCGTTTATCGATTGGTTTGCGCAAAATTTATAGCGTTTACAAATTAGGGGATAGTTTTATTGCATTTTTATTCATTTTTTTTTTTTTTTACTACTACTAATGGCGGCGATCAGCGATTTTTTTCGTGACTGCGACATTATGGCGGACACTTCGGACAATTTTGACACATTTTTGGGATTTTTTGTCATTTTCACAGCAAAAAATGCATTTAAATTGCATTCTTTATTGTGAAAATGACAGTTGCAGTTTGGGAGTTAACCACAGGTGGCGCTGTAGGATTTGGTGTACACTGTGTGTGTGTTTACAACAGTAAGGGGGTGTGGCTGTAGGAATGACGTCATCGATCGTGTCTTCCCTATAAAGGGAATGACGCGATCGATGCGCCGACACAGTGAAGCACGGGGAAGCCGTGTTTACATACGACTCTCCCCGTTCTTCAGCTTCGGGGAGCGATCGCGACGGAGCGGCTATAAACAAATAGCCGCGCCGTCGTCCCGGATCGCTCCCCGAGGGGACCCGACCGCTGCAAGTCGCGGGGGGGGGGTCCCGATCGGACCCCCCACCCACGTCTAGGCAGGGACGTACAGGTACGCCAATGTGCCTGTACGTGCCATTCTGCCGACGTATATGTACATGCGGTGGTCGGGAAGTGGTTAAGCAGGGGTGCTGATTGCTCGTGACCGGCGGTTGCAATGACCACCCGCATCGAGCGATCGCGGGCACAAGAGGCAGAACAGGGACGTGTGTGTGTGTATGTATATATAAAACACACACATCCCAGTTCTGTGAGGAGATGCAGATCGCGAGTTCCTACAAGCTGGGAACCACGATCTGTCATCTCCTCTAGTGAGTCCCCCCCCCCCCCAGTTAGAACACACATTAGGGAACACAGTTAACCCATTGATCGCCCCCCCCTAGTGTTAACCCCTTCCCTGCCAGTGACATTTACACATTAATGACTGCATTTTTATAGCACTGATCGCTGTATAAATGACCATGGTACCAAAAATGTGTCAAAAGTGTCCACCATGTCGCAGTCCCGATAAAAAACGCAGATTAATGTTTACACAGAGTTGATTTTTTAGAAGCGCAATTTGTCTTTTAAATTTTGTGAACAGATCACCATTAGGCCTGTGTTAGAAATCAGAGTTCATGCTTTCCATATATCCCTGTATAGCACCTGCTGGGCTGAGAGCCGCTGCTGCTTCAACTGAGATTCCATATGAGTCTTGCCATCTTCACCCTTCTTCAGGTCCGAACCCTTCCCCTGGTCACCAGACTGGCCCTTCTCCTTCTCCACCCTGGAACGGTGAACACAAAAAAGGGACAATTTTATGGTGGGCATCTATCAGGCAGCTATGGTCAGGTAGTTATGGTGGACAGCGGATAGTTATGGTGGACAGCGGATAGTTATGGTGGACAGCGGATAGTTATGGTGGACAGCGGATAGTTATGGTGGGCATCTATCAGGCAATTATGGTCGGGTAGTTATGGTGGGCATCTATCAGGCAGCTATGGTCAGGTAGTTATGGTGGGCATCAGGTAGTTATGGTGGGCATCAGGCAGCTATGGTCAGGTAGTTATGGTGGGCATCTATCAGGCAGTTATGGTCAGGTAATAATGGTGGGCATTAGGTAATTATGGTGGACAGCGGATAGTTGTGGTGGGCATCGGGTAGCTGTGGTGGGCATCTATCAGGCAGCTATAGTCAGGTAGTTATGGTGGGCATCTATCAGGCAGCTATAGTCAGGTAGTTATGGTGGGCATCAGGTAGTTATGGTGGGCATCTATCAGGCAGCTACGGTCAGGTAGTTATGGTGGGCATCAGGTAGTTATGGTGGGCATCAGGTAGTTATGGTGGGCATCAGGTAGTTATGGTGGGCATCAGGCAGCTACGGTCAGGTAGTTATGGTGGGCATCAGGTAGTTATGGCAAGCATCTATCAGGCAGCTATGGTCAGGTAATTATGGTGGCATCAGGTAATTATGGTTGGCATCTATCAAGGTACAGAACTGGAGATAAAGAAGTAAAAAAAAATAAAAAAAGAAGAGACTTTGGTATAAAAGCAGAAAATAACCTTTCAGAAAAGCACTTTATCTCCCACAGGTCGAGCTCCTCCTCGGGTACCCAGGTCTCCAGGATGATGGGGCCGGTATGTTTGGGAGTTTCAGGCCTTTTGGGTCGCAGAGCACTCGATCGAAGGCCCTTCCTCTGCGGGGTCGGCGTTTCTGCAAGATAATGGGATTCTTTGATCTTTTCTGTTTCTAGATCACAAGTTCAACTAAAAGCTGATGGATTGGAGGACAAGATTCCCCACCTTTTGGTGCCTCTGGAACACCGATTGGGCAGATGATTTTCCTAACGCAATACTCTGATCGGATGTCGTACGGGCCGACGTCTCTTCTCTTGATTATTTCAGTGGTGGTGATCGCTGTTTCAGTAGATTCTTTGAATTTGAAGGAAACGCATTACAAGTTAATGATAACGTGCGGACAGAGAAACGTTACAGAATACATACGTCTATATAGAGGGTGTACCTGTACGTGTGGTGCCACTACCAGGAGGGGGCTTGGCTGCCATGTCGTCCCACCGTAAACTTGCCCACAGGAGACGCAGCATGAGACTCACTCCCGCCAGAGATTTCACCGTCTGAAGCCGATACCTGAGAACACACCATCAGGAAGAACCAGAGATGTCAATGTAATCCGACGGAATCCATTAGACTCGGGTCACACTACTGCGACCTGAAGGTTCTACGCTCTCATAGTGCAACTTTAGGGAATGCCTGGGTGATCTTCATGTAATGTCGCATGAAAGTCGCCTTGCAGTACAGGAACCTTTACGAAGCAACTTCAGCAGAGCCAATTAAAGTGGAGTTCCACCCATTTAAAAGTCAGAAGCTACAAAAAAAAAAAAAGAGAAGTGTAGCTGCTGACTTTTAACCACTTAAGACCCGGACCTTTATGCAGGTAAAGGACCCGGCCAGTTTTTGCGATTCGGCACTGCGTCGCTTTAACCGACAATGGCGCGGTCATGCGACGTGGCTCCCAAACAAAATTGGCGTCTTTTTTTCCCCACAAATAGAGCTTTCTTTTGGTGGTATTTGATCACCTCTGCGGTTTTTATTTTTTGCGCTATAAACAAAAATAGAGCGACAATTTTGAAAAAAAAATCAATATTTTTTTACTTTTTGCTATAATAAATATCCCCCAAAAAGATATAAAAAAAAAACTTTTCCTCAGTTTAGGCCGATACGTATTCTTCTACCTATTTTTGGTACAAAAAAAAAAAATAAAAAAAAAAAAAATCGCAATAAGCGTTTATCGATTGGTTTGCGCAAAAATTATAGCGTTTACAAAATAGGAGATAGTTTTATTGCATTTTTAGAATTTTTTTTTTTACTACCAATGCCGGCAATCAGCAATTTTTTTTGTGACTGCGACATTATGGCGAACACATCGGACACTTTTGACACATTTTTGGGACCATTGTCATTTTCACAGAAAAAAATGCTATAAAAATGCACCGATTACTGTGAAAATGACAATTGCAAACGAGTTAACCACTAGGGGGCGCTGTAGGGGTTATGTGTGACCTCATATGTTTTCTAACTGTAGGGGGGCGGGGCTGGACGTGTGACGTCATTGATCGTGTTTCCCTATATTCGGGAACACACGATCAATGAAGCTGCCACTGTGAAGATTGGGGAAGCTGTGTTTACACACACCTCTCCCCATTCTTCAGCTCCGCGGCCGATCGCAGGACTCCGGCGGCGATCGGATCCGTGGGTCCCGCGGCCGCGGAGCTTCGGACCGGGTCGCGGGCCCGCGACCCACGGCTGGGCACTTAAAGAGGACGTACAGGTACGTGCTTGTGCCCAGCCGTGCCATTCTGCCGACGTATATCTACAGGAGGCGGTCCCTTAAGTGGTTAAAGCTCGTTTTGCACAGAGTGGCCCTGATCCTCCTCTTCTGGGGTCCCTCTGTGGCTCCTGCCTGCATTAGATAACCCTCTGGGGCTCAGGTAAGAAAAACGAGAGGGGGGGGGGGGGGACGGAGACTGCAAGGTGTTTCAGTAATCAAATGCAGAGGCAATTATTTACGATAAAGCGTACAGTAAAACCTTGGTTTGAGAGTAACTTGGCTTGAGAGCGCTTTGCAAGACAAGCACATTTTTTGAATAAACTTTGACTTGATATACAAGCAATGTGTTGATATACACAAGTAGCGTCATGCCACATCCGAGTATAAAAGTAGTTCCATTTTTATAGTCCTACAGATACAATGGGACCTCTGAGGGCAACCATACTGCCGATGCGGCCAGCGATAAATGGAGTACGACACCCCTGACCTAAAGGGAGCGCCCAATAAAGAAACATTCAATTACTTTTCCATAGGGATATCCCAGAATAGCTTTTACAGCCAAGCCTGGTCACTTTTGAGCTACAGACAGGGTGGGTGGGCAACAAGTCCATGCCGAGGTCCTGAATAGTGACAAGGTTCTGTCGGGTGATCAATCACAAGTGAACTTAGAACTATCACCTACCCCACTTAGGACATTGCCTCCTGATCACTCACCTTGCCCCAGCAAGATATTCTAGCCATGCCCTACCCCGTTGCATTGGAGCCAATGCTCTAATGGAGTGGGGCCCCAAAGTAAAATGATAGGGCTGGGGAAAAAAATCAATTTAAAATCTGAATGGAATTTCAAGGGCAAATCGATTTAGACTTTGACCCAATCGATTTTTTTTTCCCCCCCATAAGACCGGCGCTCCGCGGACTAGGTCGAAGCCGCGACCTCGCCTAAAAAACCCTGCCCGCACCTCACCGCGATCCTGGGAAAAGGCGTTTTCCCAGGATCGCGGCGAGCAGGATTTTCCCAGGTCGTGGCTTCGGCCTAGTCCGCGGCCTTTTCCCAGGATCGCGGCGGACTAGGCCGAAGCCGCGACCTCTCCTAAAAACTCCTGCCGGCACGGTGTCAGTCAGGAAAAATAAATAAAAAACTTGATTTGAATCGTGAATCATCACCGAAAAGCATCAGACACTGAAGCCAACCAGGAAGGACTCCCACATTGAAGAGCAGTGGCTACACCTACTATGAGAAGAGTCTATCAGGAGCTACTATCACTTTGCCCTGAATGGGTGACAGGGTCTCTTTAAAAACAGGAAATGTACCTACCTCCACGTGATCCCAAACGTTGGCCGCGGAGAAGGGTATGGCCAGATATCATTTGCTGGTTTAGCATTGTAACTGAATACAGGAACCTCTCGGATTCCTCCCCTACGAGAGATGATCTTGAGATCATCGAGCGGCAGGACGAATATGCTCTTTTTGTTACTCTTGGTCACAAACTTCCGGTACGACGGGAGAGCCGTTCCGGACCTCGACTTCTTGGCCTTTGTGAACTTCATGAGTCGCACGCGGTCCTTGGTTGTGTATTCTTTGCTTACAGTCATTGAAGAAGCGCGCGTCCCGTCGGAGGTGGTCAAAGAGTCGGCCACAGTTGTCGTAACCACAGTTTTACTACACTCTTTTACAGCGACAAAGCCATCGGAGAGACTCGGTGACACAACCTTGGTTACAGTAGTGGTTGTGGTTGTACAGGACAGGCAGACGTTCGCTGTAGAAGACACAACCGTTGACGATTGCTTAGAAGACCCTCCACCGCCCACCGCAACAGTCTTTGACGTCGACACGGTTGAAGTTGTAGTGGTCACTTCCGTGACAACGGTTTTTATTTTGGCCTCCCCGTTGACTATGTCCGCCGGTAAATCGTTCTGCTCGGCAGAATCGTTACTCAAACTGGACTCTTCTCCTGAGATGACAGGAGACAATATTCTTTGAGGCTCCCGTGTCTCCATCTCCCCTACGCCAGAAACAGAACCGAGTGATGGTCGGGCCCCTGAATCACTAGACCCATCCAGGGTCTTAACCTTCGTGTGACCAGACCCACCAGAATGTTTCTCAGAGTTGGACGACGTCTTTTCCTTCTCCGTGTTCCCTGAGTCTTTACTGGGAGACAGTGGTGCAGAGACTCCATTTTTGTCCTCTACGTCCTCCTTGTTCACATCTCCATTCATTAAAGGTCTTGCCACTGAATCTTTTACTCTTGCATCATGATCGGAACAATTCAGCGAGGGGTCTTTCGATTTCGGCTCCTGCACAGGCCGGTCGTCGCACGCGTCTTTTCCCAAAAACACGCCCTTACCGTTGACTTGGGGTGTGACTTCCGCCTTTCCTTCTTGAGAATTAATGTTATTGCATTTTATGTCGTGGCCATCAGAGCCCCCGTGTGCAACATTAGTCCTTTCATCTTGGCCTGGCTCTCCATTAGCAGACTGGCTCGCACCACCCATTTGGGAGTCGCACGACGTTTCCGGGTCTGATGTTCCCGCCATTGAACGATTTTCTGATGCCAGCTCAGAACGTTCACGATTTGCAGAGTCTTGTCTGCTGCGGTTACCCTCCTCCCCGACCACAGCGGAGTTTTTGACTTCTCCAGGCACCACCGGCTTATTGTTTACAGAATTGGAACAGTCTTTTTCCCGAATGGGCTCGCAAGAAACAGAGGGAGAGTTTTCTAGGACTTTTTCTTGGCCTAAACCCGACGCAGTTGAGGGCACAACTGTTGAAGCACCGGAAGAACAGTTCTCAGGGAGTTTATCTGCACGGCTCTGACTCTCCTCTTTGGTTTCCGTCGTCTTGGGCAGAACAACAACACTCTGAGAAGAGCTTGGATCTCTATCCTGCTTTTCATCGAGTGCCTTGCTAGTTTCACTTGTTACAGACCCCAAATCCCCCGTACTGGGCTTGACACTCAGTTCCTGAGCAGAAGAGGTGCTCTTTGAGGGGTCTGGAACCTGTGAGCCTGGAGTTTTATCTATACAAGGAATAGCAGCTTTTGCCCCAGGACCATCGACCAGATCCATGTTAAGTCTCCTGACTACGGCCTTGCAGGACTCGTCCGCTTTCTCAGATTTGATTTTGGCGCCTTCATGTAAGCTCTGCTGCCGATTGGAGGCCCCTGTCTGTTTAGCCGCGCCGCCCAACTTAAGTCTCTCCATCCGCTGTTTTTCTTCAAGTGTGAACTGTTTGACACGCCGGTCCAGAAGCCCATCCAGCCGAGAGGTCTTTACTTTCTTTTTATACCACGTCCTCATCTGAAAGCCCAGGCTGACGTTTATCAAATCCGCGTCGGGAAAAGTCTCCTCTTTCCCAGGTGAAGAGTCCATCTCCATTGGCTCTTCCTTGATCGGCTCAGAATCTTCTTGATCTGCAAAGATAAGGCAATTTTTTTTTTTTTTAAACTTGAAAACCAAAAAGATGAAATGTGTTAAAGTTACGGAAAAACGGCGACAAAATCCACAATTTAAGAAAAAAAAAAAAACAAGACCATTTCTGGTACTTTGTTTATATGCAAAAATATTTTTTGCTAGAAAACTAGAAACTCCCAAACAAATTAAATTAGAGAGATATCGAGAGAGAGAGATATCGAGAGAGAGAGATATCGAGAGAGAGAGAGAAGTTATCGAGAGAGAGAGAAGTTATCGAGAGAGAGAGAAGTTATCGAGAGAGAGAGAGAGAGAGGAGAGAGAGAGAGAGAGAGAGAGAGAGAGGAGATATCGAGAGAGAGGAGATATCGAGAGAGAGAGATATCGAGAGAGAGAGATATCGAGAGAGAGAGAGAGAGAGAGAGAGAGAGAGAGAGAGAGAGAGAGAGGAGATATCGAGAGAGAGAGGAGATATCGAGAGAGAGAGGAGATATCGAGAGAGAGAGGAGATATCGAGAGAGAGAGAGAGAGAGAGAGAGAGAGAGAGAGAGAGAGAGAGAGAGAGAGGGGGAGGAGATATCGAGAGAGAGAGAGAGAGAGAGAGAGAGAGAGAGAGGGAGGAGATATCGAGAGAGAGAGAGAGAGAGAGAGAGAGGGAGGAGATATTGAGAGAGAGAGAGAGAGAGAGAGAGAGAGAGAGAGAGAGAGAGAGAGAGAGAGAGAGAGAGGAGATATCGAGAGAGAGAGAGAGAGAGAGAGAGGAGATATCGAGAGAGAGAGAGGAGATATCGAGAGAGAGGAGATATCGAGAGAGAGAGATATCGAGAGAGAGAGATATCGAGAGAGAGGAGATATCGAGAGAGAGAGAGAGAGAGAGAGAGAGAGAGAGAGAGAAGATATCGAGAGAGAGAGAGAGAGAGAGGGAGGAGATCGAGAGAGAGAGAGGGAGGAGATATCGAGAGAGAGAGAGAGAGAGAGAGAGAGAGAGAGAGAGAGAGAGAGGAGATATCGAGAGAGAGAGAGGAGATATCGAGAGAGAGAGAGAGAGAGAGGGAGGAGATATTGAGAGAGAGAGAGAGAGAGAGAGAGAGAGAGAGAGAGAGAGAGAGAGAGAGAGGAGATATCGAGAGAGAGAGATATCGAGAGAGAGAGAGATATCGAGAGAGAGAGAGATATCGAGAGAGAGAGAGAGATATCGAGAGAGAGAGAGATATCGAGAGAGAGAGAGATATCGAGAGAGAGAGAGATATCGAGAGGAGATAGAGATATCGAGAGGAGATAGAGAGAGAGAGAGAGAGAGAGAGAGAGATATCGAGAGAGAGAGAGATATCGAGAGAGAGAGAGATATCGAGAGGAGATAGAGATATCGAGAGGAGATAGAGAGAGAGAGAGAGAGAGAGAGGAAGAGAGGGAGGAGATATCGAGAGGAGAGATAGATAGAGAGAGAGAGGAGATATCGAGAGCGAGAGGAGATATCGAGAGCGAGAGGAGATATCGAGCGAGAGAGAGAGAGAGAGAGAGAGAGATGTATACCATCGGCAAGCGGTTAATGAACAAAAAACACAATAGTTACCCCAATAATTTCTGAAAAATATGAAAGATGATGCAACGCTGAGAAAATAGATATCCAATACACAGACAACCTACGTCAAGAAAAAATCTTTTCTATCCATATAATCAAACAACTTAAAGTAGAACCCCGCCAGAATACACCTCATGCTGAAATGAGACAAGCTGAAGGACCTCGGCTCTCTGGGTGGTCTGTAGATGGACTGTACCTTTCTCTGTAGTCTCATTGTCCTGGTCCATCAAATGTTCCCTCTCACTGGCCTCAATCTGCTTTTTAATTTGGTCCCTCTTGTCCTCTTCCTCCTCCTCTTCTCTTTTCACGGCCTTTACTGGTGGTGGATCCGGTTTGCTCTCCTCTGTCTTGGGACAATCCACCTCCATCTTGCCTTCAGCATTTTCACTGCCCTTTTCTGGAAAGAGGACAAGTGTACATTAGACACCCCTAAAGAAATAGGAATGATCTAGAACACACAGACAGAAGGCTTCCCAGCTCACCCAACATCTTCCTATAGTTGGCGTTGGTGTTTCCGGGAAGGCGCGTTACAAATCGGTGCACGTGAGTTTTACTGATCCAGCACCACCCTCCATAGCCGGTGATCCTGTACTCCTCTCCCTTCTGTTTCCATACCTTAGAAGGAGAAAAGAAAAGGCTCTGGTATATAAATTCACAACTCTTCCCTACAGCTCATCAAACCCTGGAGGACCCAATACCTGATGTTTTATGGGGAACGTGTACTTGACCCAAGTAGCCTGCTGCATGGTTTCCTCCTCTTCCAGCTTCCGCTCCTTCTTCTTCACCTTGTCCTTCTCTTCTCTTTCCATGGATGTCATCCTCCGTAACCTGGACAAACAGGAGGATGCCAGTCAAATAAAAAAATTGCCAGATCCCTTTTCAAGAAAATGTCTGTCAGGAGCAGCCTGCATTCTTTACACATTATCCAGGGTCACCATTTAATTCCTGTAAGGAGATGGTGGCTGAGGGCGACACAAATTCGTAAAACCTGATGTATGTGTGCAGTTTTGGTTTATATACTGGCATACCCTGCTTTACGTACACTCACCAGTATGGACAGCCCAGATTTGCCCGCCAGAGCCCAAAGCTTTCCCCCCGCCAGACAGCCCAGAGCTGCCCGCCAGACAGCCCAGAGCTGCCCGCCAGACAGCCCAGAGCTGCCCGCCAGACAGCCCAGAGTTGCCCGCCATGCCCGCTAGATAGCCCAGAGTTGCCCGCTAGACAGCCCAGAGTTGCCCGCCAGCCATGCCCGCTAGAAAGCCCAGAGTTTCCCGCTAGACAGCCCAGAGTTGCCCCGCCAGCCATGCCCATCAGAGAGCCCAGAGTCGACCCATCAGAGAGCCCAGAGTCGACCCATCAGAGAGCCCAGAGTCGACCCATCAGAGAGCCCAGAGTCGACCCATCAGAGAGCCCAGAGTCGACCCATCAGAGAGCCCAGAGTCGACCCATCAGAGAGCCCAGAGTCGACCCATCAGAGAGCCCAGAGTCGACCCACCAGAGAGCCCAGAGTCGACCCACCAGAGAGCCCAGAGTCAACCCATCAGAGAGCCCAGAGTCGACCCACCAGAGAGCCCAGAGTCGACCCACCAGAGAGCCCAGAGTCGACCCACCAGAGAGCCCAGAGTCGACCCACCAGAGAGCCCAGAGTCGACCCACCAGAGAGCCCAGAGTCGACCCACCAGAGAGCCCAGAGTCGACCCACCAGAGAGCCCAGAGTCGACCCACCAGAGTCGACTCATCAGAGAGCCCAGAGTCGACCCATCAGAGAGCACATAGTCCCCCGCCAGCCTGCCCAGAGCTGCCCGCCCAGAGTTGCCACCTAAACATAAGTGAATTACTGTACAGTACTATAAACTCCACTACATGACCGCCCCCCCACTACAGCCCATGGCCCTCCACTATATGACCCGATACCCCCACTACAGTCGCTGACCCCCCAGAAGTGAAGAAAGCGATTGCTTCACTTTAAAAACATTTTCGTTTAACATACATGCTCTGGCCCCATTGTTTACTTAAAAGTGGGGTATGCCTGTGAATGTTTGACACAGATCAGCCCGCTGGAAGGTGGGGGGGGGGGGGGCACCCTTCCAATCACCTGTAAAAGCATTCCACAAATGTAAACGTAGGTTAGGCGGTCTTCACCTGGCTATAGGGTATAACAACTCAACATTAAGTGAGGACAGGCGCCTCATGACATGCAACGTTTTTAGCACAATTATTACCTGGTGTGACCCAAACAATCTTTCCATATTGGTAACATGACAACGGGTTTAATGGCACACTCCAGTATTGCAAGCGCCAGTGCGAATTCCCGGGGTTTGCTGCACATCTGGACAGCCTTAATCCAGTTGGACCTGCAGAGACAACAGCCAGTCATGTTACACATTCCACGCTTCACAGCCGCAGTTGGTCTGGATTTAAAGCACTGCATACGTTACCTGTGAGAGGCCCAATTGGGATGCAGGAAAGGTGCCGGGATATTGTTCTCCAGCTGGACGATGGTCAGCCTCAGCGTGGATATGGTCAGCACCTTGGACCCGTGCACAGAGCCGTTCCACTTAAACTCTCCGTTGGGCGACATGCAGAACTTGTGCGCCAGATGCCTGCGCTTGTCGTGGTCCTCCCGGTGCTGGTGCTTGTTCAGTGCGTACGAGTTTGTGGTGTACTGATTGTGATAAACCCGGTACTTGCCCTCTTGCCCCAGTTTGAAATAGGTGCTGAGAATGCCCCTCATCACCACCTCCTTTCGGGTGCTCATCCGGGAGATCTCCCCTTGGGAATTCACCACCAGGACCTGTAAGAGTAAAATCATGGAAAGTTAATAAAGTAACTAAAACGGTGACTTGGATTCCGCCCACTCTGCAGCAGTGGCCATGGAATAAGGGTGCTGGATGGCATACAATGGCATTGCCCTGAAGACTACCTGCTAACATCTATGGTAAGATCAGACGTCACTTAGATGTAAAATACTGCTGGGAAGAAAAAAAACTCATTCACAATCTATTTCCAGAATTCTCCATTCATTCCTGTGTGGGCTACCGGTCTCCAAACTCTCAGACCGATACCGTACCAATGGCGGCGAGTTTCACAGCTAAAGACCATTTGACAATACTGGAGAGAAGACGTACAATCACCCAGAAACGAGTCCAAGACTGCAGGAAGAAATGCAAATTGTGTGCAATGTTACACCTCTATATAGTGACGCTGCGTCCATGCAGGGTGCATTTTAATTCCCCTCCATGGTACTTTTCCTCCCCCGCCGTTCTGTTCAGCCACTAAGAGCAAAAGGTGAGCCCCTCCATGTAAAGGTGAGCCCCCTGTGTAAAGGTGAGCCCCCTGTGTAAAGGTGAGCCCCCTGTGTAAAGGTGAGCCCCCTGTGTAAAGGTGAGCCCCCTGTGTAAAGGTGAGCCCCCTGTGTAAAGGTGAGCCCCCTGTGCAAATTAGGTTGATTTACCAAAACCAGAGTGCAAAATATGGTGCAGCCAATCAGCTTCTAAATTTCACTTGTTCAATTCAAGTGGTTGTAAACCCTTACAGGTCACTTTCACGTACAGGTAAAGCCTAGATTAAGGCTTACCTGTAGGTGCTGGAAATAGCTCCTAAACCTCCACGGTTTAGAAGATATTTACAATTTTCTCGTACGGCGATTTCTCCCGCGCGTGCGCTGTGTATTCGGCGCATGCACACTCTAGAAAGGGCACGCTGTGCCGTTTCAAGCTGGTGTCATGCCGTGACTGGCAGGAGTGACATCACGAGAGTCGGACTGTCACAGAGACGGAGTTCGCGGCCCCGGAAGGAAGAGGGGTGAAGAAATCGCAGGCTTCGGTTTCAGGCAAGTGACACATAATGGGCTACTATGCGATGCATACAAACCCATTATGCTTTACCTTTGCAGGGAAACAAAGAGGAAGTAAAACCCATCAGGTTTTACTTCCGCTTTAAGCTTTGACATTAAAACCTGGAAGGCGATTGGGTTTCTACGCACAGTTGCACCAGATTTTGCACTCTCCATTTTTATTAAATCCACCCCAATATGTCTCAGGATTTGAAGTTCATATTAATTATATGGTAGTATAACCGAGCGAGTCACATGCGCCCCCCCTCCCCCAGGAAGTATTGGGATTGGGCTTGTGTACACAGGGCAGTGGTCTCCAAACTGCAGCCATGGGGCCGAATGTGACCCTTTGCTTGCCTTTAACTAGGCCTTGGGGCACTTTTCTTCCCACTGACACCAAAAATGGGGCAAAATTCCTGCTATTGACATCAATAAGATATCATTCCTGACACTGACACCAATGGGGCGCTATTCCTCCCACCAGTACCAGTGACGGGACCCTATTCCTTCCACCAGTACCAGTGACGGGGCCCTATTCCTTCCACCAGTACCAGTGACGGGCCCTATTGCTTCCACCAGTACCAGTGATGGGGCCCTATTCCTTCCACCAGTACCAGTGACGGGACCCCATTCCTCCCAGCAGTACCAGTGACGGGGCCCTATTCCTCCCAGCAGTACCAGTGACGGGGCCCTATTCCTCCCACCAGTACCAGTGATGGGGCCCTATTCCTCCCACCAGTACCAGTGACGGGGCCCTATTCCTTCCACCAGTACCAGTGACGGAGCCCTATTCCTTCCACCAGTACCAGTAACAGGGCGCTATTCCTTCCACCAGTACCAGTGACGGGGCCCTATTCCTCCCACCAGTACCAGTGACGGGACCCTATTCCTACCACCAGTACCAGTGACGGGGCCCTATTCCTCCCACCAGTACCAGTGACTGGGCCCTATTCCTCCCACCAGTACCAGTGACGGGGCCCTATTCCTCCCACCAGTACCAGTGACAGGGCCCTATTCCTCCCATCAGTACCAGTGACGGGGCCCTATTCCTCCCACCAGTACCAGTGACGGGGCCCTATTCCTCCCACCAGTACCAGTGACGGGACCCTATTCCTCCCACCAGTACCAGTGACGGGGCGCTATTCCACCCGTACCAGTGACGGGGCCCTATTCCTTCCACCAGTAACAGGGCGCTATTCCCTCCACCAGTACCAGTGACGGGGTGCTATTCCTTCCACCAGTACCAGCGACGGGTGCTATTCCTTCCACCAGTACCAGTAACAGGGCGCTATTCCTTCCACCAGTACCAGTGACGGGGTGCTATTCCTTCCACCAGTACCAGCGACGGGGTGCTATTCCTTCCACCAGTACCAGTGACGGGGCGCTATTCCTTCCACTAGTACCAGTGACGGGGCGCTATTCCTTCCACCAGTACCAGTGAAGGGGCCCTATTCCTTTTACTAGTACCAGTGACGGGGCCCTATTCCTTCCAACATTACCAATGATGGGGAACTATACCTCCCACTGACACCAATGATGGGGAACTATCCCTCCCACTGACACCAATGATGCATTTTTTACTCCCGCTGATGCAAGGACTTTCTCTATTCCCAATGGCCACAGTCTGGGCCTCCTTAAGTCTGAAGGACAGTAAACTGACCCATTGTTTAGAAAGTTTGGAGACCCCCGGACACAAGTCATACACTGCCTTACACCCGTGATCACCTGCACAACATCCCCGTGCAGGAAATCTCATTGATGCCTATTGGGAAATAGCAACTATACAGACACAACCTCTGGGTCCCAATATGACATCCATTTGGATGGGGGTCCCGGAACTCACACTGTCTGTTCTCAGAGTCGCACCCACACAGCTCTCCTATACTGGGACATATTCAATAGACATGAATATGACTGCCTGTATAGGGATGCATGGAACACCTGTGCATTCCTGGGCAGGTAAACACGGCCCTGCACAGGCGTTCAGTATTGCACACCCTGTGTGAACGAAGCCTATTCCCTATGTGTGGTGCTGAACAGGGGAGCAAAGACAATATGGCCCGGATTCACAAAGCACTTACGCCGACGTATAACAAATTACGACGTAAGTGCAAATGTGCGCCGTCGTATCTGTGCGCCAGACCCACAAACAGATGCGCCTGAAACCGGGCTACACCCCGCCAACGTATCTTGCTTACGCCGGCGTAGAGTGGGCATACATTTAGGCTGGGAGCATGATGCCGCTCCCATTGATTAGTCATTCAAACATGCAAATGAGGGAACTACGGCGATTCACGAACCTGCGTGCGCCCGACGCAGGCTACGAGAGGGGCGCGTAAGTTGTACGTCCGGCGTAAAGTTAAGCCCCATAAAAGAGGTGCAACCCAGCAGCAGACATGCAAAGGTCTGCACCAGGGAACACAAGCCGGCCAAGCCGGCGTATTTTACGTTGGACCTGTGTCTGGCTGGGCGTAGGTTACGTTCATGGCGTACGCAGTGATCCGGCGTATCTTAGGCAGTTGTTCCGACGGCGCAGTTCGTTAAACGTACTTATCTGGCGCTCGGACCATCATTAGCATGGGGTCACGCCTCATTTGCATGGGTCAAGCCCACTTCCACCTACGCCGACCTGCGCCTTCGAAACCTACGCCACGCCTACGCAGCGTTGGGAGCACTGGCTTCCTGAATTCTATGCTTGCCCCTCTGCGCTGCGTCGGCGTGGCATACATTGGTTTGCGCTACGGCGGCGTAATGTGCGCCCGCTCTCTGTGAATCCGGGCCTATGAGTATTTGCCTTGCTGGGCTATAGAGGGATTAAAGCAAAGGAAGGGGTGTTGATTCAAATGACTTAACCAGAGTACAAAGTATAAAAATAATCCTATTAGGACCCTCCATAAAACACACAAACTTCATTACTTGGAGAAACACGAAGACAAGGCCGCCAACCCTCTTCACAGTTTATCCCTTAATACAAAACCCGAGGTTCAGGTAAACCTCACAGAACTCAGAAAACCGGGGCGCCTTCCAATCCCCTAAAACTCAAAGTTACTATCATTTATTCTACAATAATCATCATTATCCTCGCAAGAGAAATGATTCAAATCACAGAAACATGTAAGATACATGATTTAGCCGAAGACGGCTCCCCTGATTGGCTGAGCAGAAGATGGAAAGGCAGAAGAAGTGAAAGTCACAGAAGAGTCCTCAAACCTCAATTGCGGAAGGAATCCTCCACCGCCCCCGGAAATGACCTTCAGACACCAGAAAACAGGGGATCAAAACTTGAAAAAGATAGATTGAGTAGGCCGGGTCACTCAGCTGACACCAGAAAAGAACCGAAGGGGAGAGAGGGGGAGGGGAAGTCAGTCCACTAAGTGCAGCTGCATCAACATGGCCGACACAAAACACAAACCTCTCTGCCATCCTTATAAATCTTATTAGCTTCATGGGCTGCAGCAATGCACTGGTGATTCTTCAACAGACTTAACTTGCTGTCTGGGTTCCGTAGTCTGGTCACCATCCTAGAGGGCGTCTTCCCGATTCCAGGGGTCTCCGCGGCCTCTGAAGGACCCTTCTCTGCCTTCACCTCCACAGGAGCTGGAAACGGAAAAAACAAACAAAATAAAAACACATGATATCAAAAGGGGTGCAGAACACACACAAAAAAACCCTCTAGCAACTACACCCCAATCACTTTACATGTCAATCCCACCCCCCAACGTTTTCCAATGATAACCATTCATACAGAGCATCAGAAAAGTATTCACAGAGCTTCACTTTTTCCACTTTATGTTACAGCCTTTTTCCAAAATGGATTAAATTCATTATTTTCCTCAAAATTCTACAAACCCCCATAATGACAACGTGAGAGACGTTTGTTTTAAATCTTTGCAAACTTATTAAAAATAAAGAAAGGAAAAAATCCCACATGCACAAGGATCGCAGGCTCCTCCCACGTACGCGGGATCGCAGGCTCCTCCCACATACACAAGGATCACAGCCTTTGCCATGACACCCAACACTGAGCTCAGGTGCACCCTGTCTGTGCACGGGAGGAGCCCGCGATCCTTCAGTGCACGGGAGGAGCCCGCGATCCTTCAGTGCACGGGAGGAGCCCGCGATCCTTCAGTGCACGGGAGGAGCCCGCGATCCTTCAGTGCACGGGAGGAGCCCGCGATCCTTCAGTGCACGGGAGGAGCCCGCGATCCTTCAGTGCACGGGAGGAGCCCGCGATCCTTCAGTGCACGGGAGGAGCCCGCGATCCTTCAGTGCACGGGAGGAGCCCGCGATCCTTCAGTGCACGGGAGGAGCCCGCGATCCTTCAGTGCACGGGAGGAGCCCGCGATCCTTCAGTGCACGGGAGGAGCCCGCGATCCTTCAGTGCACGGGAGGAGCCCGCGATCCTTCAGTGCACGGGAGGAGCCCGCGATCCTTCAGTGCACGGGAGGAGCCCGCGATCCTTCAGTGCACGGGAGGAGCCCGCGATCCTTCAGTGCACGGGAGGAGCCCGCGATCCTTCAGTGCACGGGAGGAGCCCGCGATCCTTCAGTGCACGGGAGGAGCCCGCGATCCTTCAGTGCACGGGAGGAGCCCGCGATCCTTCAGTGCACGGGAGGAGCCCGCGATCCTTCAGTGCACGGGAGGAGCCCGCGATCCTTCAGTGCACGGGAGGAGCCCGCGATCCTTCAGTGCACGGGAGGAGCCCGCGATCCTTCAGTGCACGGGAGGAGCCCGCGATCCTTCAGTGCACGGGAGGAGCCCGCGATCCTTCAGTGCACGGGAGGAGCCCCTGATCCTTCTGTGCATGGGATTTTGTTTCATTTTTTATTTTTAATAAATTTGCAAAGATTTTAAAAACTTCTCAAGTTGTCACTATGGAGAAATGTTTGTAGAATTTTGAGGATAATAATGAATTGAATCGATTTTGGAAAAAGGCTGTAACATAACAAAATGTGGAAAAAGTGATCTCTTCTGGATGCACTGTATATAAACGACTTCAATGTAGTTCCTGCACAACTTTGGTCTGACTTTCATGCAACTTGAGGCCCATATCCCAGGCTAGCCTTGCACAGTACCGCTCACCTGCATCCTCCGGCTTTGAGACCGGCGGCTGAGTCTCCTTCTGTTGGTCAGACGTCGTCGTGGTCTTGTCATCGCTGCTAGGCTGAGACGCAGGAGGTACACCAGTGCCGGAGGAGGCTTCTGCACCTTCTGGTTAATAGAGAAAACGTTCAGCTTGTGGATGAACAATTAAAAAAAAAAAGTTATCTACAACCGGACCAACAGTAGGCTGCTCCCTGTACACAGGGCCGATCCACCCTATAGGCTCACTATGCAAGCCGCTTAGGGCCCCGCAAAGCTGTAGGGCGCCCCCCCAAATAACTAGAGGCCCTGCCTGGTGAGAAGTCATTTTTGGCCCCTCACCCGGCTTCTCAACTCGCTGGCTGCATGGGAGAAGAGGTAAGAAGTCAGCACCCCGCCTTCTCACTTTAATGTAAGATGTCAGTTCCGATAGCAGAACACCCCCTCCTTCTCAACAGTGCCACCCCCCCCCGCACTTCTCAACTTTAATGTGACATGTCATTTTGCTTAGGGCCCCGGGGAGGTCAGGATTGGTACTGCCTGTACATTTCGACATGCAGAATGCATTCCCAAAGGCACACAACCAGAAATGCCCAGCAGGTGGCAGAATTGTACAGCCACACAACCGGTCTGTCCTTCTTTCTAGCTTTCTAGGAACGGTTAGGATAAGGTGAACCCAGAGCGATCCGAGGGCACAGAAGGCGGAAGGCAGACATGCAGCAGAAATACAACAATGCCCCAAAAGTCATACAGATGTAGTTTAAAATATTAATGGGTCACCCAACCAAAAACAAAGAAGATAAAACCTACAAAGCCAAAAGGTGATTGGATCCACCAGATTCCACCTGTTAACTACTACATTTGGAAGGAGCAAGCCGTTAAAAGATCTTCGGACGTTGCTGAGCTGGAGTGTGTAAGGACTGGATCAATGGGTCAGGACAGGGATGGAGTGGATCTGTGGGATGAGGACAGGGACGGAGTGGATCTGTGGGATGAGGACAGGGACGGAGTGGATCGGTGGAAGAGGACAGGGACGGAGTGGATCGGTGGAAGAGGACAGGGATGGAGTGGATCTGTGGGATGAGGACAGGGACGGAGTGGATCTGTGGGATGAGGACAGGGACGGAGTGGATCTGTGGATGAGGACAGGGATGGAGTGGATCGGTGGAGGAGGACAGGGATGGAGTGGATCGGTGGAGGAGGACAGGGATGGAGTGGATCGGTGGATGAGGACAGGGACGGAGTGGAGTGGATCGGTGGATGAGGACAGGGACAGAGTGGATGGATGGATCGGGAGGGATGTTACCGGAAGTAGTAGTGGAGGATGAAGAGGCCGGTTCGGGGTCAGCGCTGCTTTCTGACGCTTTGCTGCTCGGCACAGTCTTGTCTTCAGAGTCCTTGTTGGGGGTCTCGGAGGGTTGGCTGCCATTGGTGGATGAAGGGGGCTCCATGCTGCTTTTTTCACTGACTGTCTCTGTAATTAACAAAAACAAAAGTAAGCATTATAGGAAAGTTCAAGACGACTCTTTATCTTCCGCCAGCAACTCAGACAAGCCGACTTACCTACAAAGGTTCACCAACCGGACTTCTACTTCAGGACGGAATACAGCGTTGTGCAAGAACCAATGGCACCCACTGCTGTCTCAGCCAATGAGGAGAAAGAGACCTGGGAGAACCGGAGCTCTTGTGCACATCTCTGGTTTGAGATGGGGCTCAGGTAAATATTAAGAAGGGGGCAAAACACTCCCCCCCCCCCCGACTTGTTCACTCCCCAACTTAGTTGGGGTAGGTGGTACACTTTGGTGGGGGTGGGTCAGCCACGCCTCATCACCTTTGACCTCTGGGAACCCGCCTTCTGACCTCTGGGGGAGGGGGGGAGGACCCTGTTCCAATTCCTGAGTCCTAGCCTTATTCTTCAAGGGGAACCCTAACCCCCAAGCCTAACCCCCTAACACATGAACCCCAACCCCAATTGACTTTTGACCTATGAGCTTTAAACCTAACCCCAAGTGCATCTCCCCACCCTAAGAAAGGGGGGGGGGGGGTATTGCACTCACCTTCATGCAGAGAACGAGAGACTTTACAATCACTGTAACTGAAGAAGCTAAAGTTTTAGGAACCCACCCTCCCCCCCACCCCAATCCCCCAGACCTCTGCACACAGGTCTTTGTCCACTTTCCTCCTAACTGGACAAGGCTAGACACAGCCTGAAATATTGCGATCGCGGCAGGCCTGCGATGGCCGGTAATTGAGGCTGCGGCTTGGCGGCCTTGTGAAGTGCCAAGCTTCCTTCTGTGACCTGCGCCATCTGGTGGTGGCCGTTGGCATTACAAGTAAAACAGCAGTTGTAATGTGTCATTTTTCACTGCCATCTCCTTCCCTCTAATTAGAACCCCCAAACATTATATATATTTTTTATTCTAACACCCTAGAGAATAAAATGGCGATCGTTGCAATACTTTCTGTCACGCCGTATTTGCGCAGCGGCCTTACAAGCGCACTTTTTTGGAAAAAAATTTTAGACAACAGTAAAGTTATCCTAATTTTTTTTTTATGTTGTGAAAGATAATGTTACGCCGAGTAAATTGATACCCAACATGTCACGCTTCAATATTGCGTCCACTCGTGGAATGGCGACAAACTTTTACCCTTTAAAATCTCCATAGTTTAAAAAAATTCTACAGGTTGCATGTTTTGAGTCACAGAGGAGGTCTAGAGCTAGAATTATTGCTCTCGCTCTACCAATCGCGGCCATACCTCACTTGTGCGGTTTTTAAACACCGTTTACATATGTGTTTGCTTCTGCGCACAAGCTCGTCGGGACGGGGCGCGTTTTCTAGGTTCCTAACTTTTTTAGCTGGCTCCTAGATTCCAAGAAAATTTGTCAAACCCTGTATTAGATGATCAGCAATACCAACCTCTTCAGTGGATGGGAGACCCCGTATTGGCGTATACAGGCGTATTTCCGATGAGTGGGGGGGACCCAGGAGGGGGAGCACAACTCGTCACAATTTGATGGACTTTTTATTGATTGCATTTATCTTGCACAATATCAGCACTAAGCACTTTATGTTATATGTGTTGCTATAGACATTTGTATACATTTATATACGTCAGAAGTTTTATTGTAATATAGGAGCAGCGCTGAGTTTAAATTATTCACAAAGTATTATCAACAAAATAGATAAACGGACAAAATGGTTTTTAAGTATAAATGGGCCCCATTCTCACCTCCTTTCTGCTCTTTGTCCAGCCCCTCCCCCTCTGGATTGGAGGCGGGATTAGGCTCTTTGTTACTCTCCCCCTCCGTTGCAGCGATCTCCGCTGACTTCTCCCCCTCCGCTGCAGCGATCTCCGCCGACTTCTCCCCCTCCGCCAGGACCTTGTTCTTCTCTTCTTCCTCCAGCTTGGCTTTCTGACGTTCCGTTATCTCGTCTATAAAGGACAGAAAAGGGAAACGACTGAGGGTTCTATTTATGGGGCCCCTTGAAGTCTTCAGAACCAAACCCAAGCATGGGTCCCGAGGCCTCAAAGGCCTGGGTGGGTACCTACCATTGACCACAGACAGATAGGAGCGGTTGTTGCCCTTGGCCTTGTTGGTCAGCTCCTCGGTGATATCCATGTGCCGGTGGATTTCCTCTCGGAGGTCCGTCAGGGTCTTGCACAGGTCGGCCTCATAATACGTCCGGTCCAGGCAGTCTAACAGCTCGTCAAGCTGCAGCTTTGTACTGTAGTACCAGATCTTCTTCTCCTCCTCGGAATACTCCTCTCTACACAGGAAGAGAAGAGAGTCACCTACTGGCAGCCAAGGCCCGAGCCGGACACCCTTCAGATTTTATAAATCTGATACTTTTTACATGTCAGATGCTATGGAAATAGCCACCTGAGGGGGCGCTGTGGAGCGGTGGTCTCCAAACTGCATCCTGCGGGCCACATGTGACCCTTGCCTGTCTGTTTGAACTACAGGGCACTATTCCTCCCGCTGACACCCACAATGGGGCACTATTCCTCCCACTGACACCCACAATGGGGCACTATTCCTCCCGCTGACACCCACAATGGGGCACTATTCCTCCCGCTGACACCCACAATGGGGCACTATTCCTCCCACTGACACCCACAATGGGGTACTATTCCTTCCACTGACACCCACAATGGGGTACTATTCCTCCCACTGACACCCACAATGGGGAACTATTCCTCCCACTGACTCCCACAATGGGGTACTATTCCTCCCACTGACACCCACAATGGGGTACTATTCCTCCCACTGACACCCACAATGGGGTACTATTCCTCCCACTGACTCCCACAATGGGGTACTATTCCTCCCACAATGGGGTACTATTCCTCCCACAATGGGGTACTATTCCTCCCACAATGGGGTACTATTCCTCCCACAATGGGGTACTATTCCTCCCACAATGGGGTACTATTCCTCCCACAATGGGGTACTATTCCTTCCACTGACACCCACAATGGGGTACTATTCCTCCCACTGACACCCACAATGGGGAACTATTCCTCCCACTGACACCCACAATGGGGTACTATTCCTCCCACTGACACCCACAATGGGGTACTATTCCTCCCACAATGGGGTACTATTCCTCCCACAATGGGGTACTATTCCTCCCACAATGGGGTACTATTCCTCCCACTGACACCAACAATGGGGCACTATTCCTGCCACTGACACCAACAATGGGGTACCATTCCTACCACTGACAACAATGGGGAACTATTCTTCCACTGACACCAACTATGTATGGGGCACTATTCCTCCCACTGACACCAACGAGGCACCATTCCTCACGCTGACACCAACAATGATGGGACACTATTCCTCCCACTGACACCAACTATGAGGCACCATTCCTTCCACTGACACCAATGATGGGACACTATTCCTCCCACTGACACCAACAATGGGGAACTATTCTCCCCTTTGATAACAATGGGCCCGCTGAAGCTGGAAGCTCCAAAACTATCGGGGAGAAAATAAAATCTATGGCTCCCTATGGTGGTTCACATCCCCCCTCCGATTGGCCTGCAGCAAAACGCCTGAACCTCAAAAGTTTTGGAGCTACTCTGTGCTCCGGCTCAAATGCAAAAACGTAATCAAAATAAATAATGACATTTAATACTAATCATAAAATAAACAAAATAAATATGAAATACTGTATTCATCGGCGTATAACACGTACCTTTCCCCCCTGTGCGTGTTACACGCTGATATTTTACCTGGGCTGCCTCGGAGGGGGAGGGGGGGGGGAGAGACGAGCGCCGCCGGATTACACAGAGCGGGATCTCCTGAATACTCGGCGGCCAATGTAATGCGAAGACCCGCCTCCTGGACCAGCTACTATGATAGACGTCTCATGTCCCGACATTGGACCAGTGTTCTGTCACTGGAGCCAGTCCAGGAGGCGGGACTTTGTATTCCAGTGCCGCTCTGTAATCCGGCATCTCTTCATTGATGGGCAATGGGTGAGGCAGCAGATGGGCACCGATCCGGCTGCACTGATGGACAATGGTGAGGCAACAGTGGTGAGGCTGCAGATGGGTGCTCAAAGTGCAATGGTGAGGCTGCAGATGGGCACTAATCAGGCTGCATTGATGGTCACTGATCGGGGGCGGCGGCACCGATGGGCAATAGTGGGGCTACAGATGGGCACTGACCCTAATTTTGCTTCAAAGCTATTTAAAAAGTACGTTTTTTTGTTTCCTGAAAATTTCTCCTTAAAATTAAGGTGTGTGTTATAAGCCGATAAATACGGTAATAATAATAAATTAACCCCCCCCCCCCCCATAAAAAACAAAAATAAATAAATCCCTAACAATAAATAAATAAAAATAATAAATAAAATAAATACATAGATCAATGAATTCATCCCTTAACCCTAGGAGCCAAGGATCCATTCACACTTGTAAAAGATAAAACTTTAAAGAACCCAAGCTACCACCATTGGTGGTTGCGGCAAACTGGTACAGTGGGACCGAGGGGGGTGGGGTACAATGGATGGCTGGAGCCACTGGGGGGAGAGCCGCCGGAGGGGGGAGAGAAAGAGAAAGTCGCTGGAGGCTGGGGAGAGGAAGAGGAGTCGCTGGAGGCTGGGGAAGGGGAGAGGAAGAGAGTCGCTGGAGGCTGGGGAAGGGGAGAGGAAGAGAGTCGCTGGAGGCTGGGGAAGGGGAGAGGAAGAGAGTCGCTGGAGGCTGGGGAAGGGGAGAGGAAGAGAGTCGCTGGAGGCTGGGGAAGGGGAGAGGAAGAGAGTCGCTGGAGGCTGGGGAAGGGGAGAGTCGCTGGAGGCTGGGGAAGGGGAGAGTGGCTGGAGGCTGGGGAAGAGTCGAAGGGAGAGTCGCTGGGGAAGGGGAGAGGAAGAGAAGTCGCTGGGGAAGGGGAGAGGAAGAGGAGTCGCTGGGGAAGGGGAGAGGAAGAGAGTCGCTGGAGGCTAGGGAAGGGGAGAGGAAGAGAGTCGCTGGGGAAGGGGAGAGGAAGAGAGTCGCTGGAGGCTGGGGAAGGGGAGAGGAAGAGAGTTGCTGGAGGCTGGGGAGAGGAAGAGAGTCGCTGGAGGCTGGGGAAGGGCAGAGTGTCTGGAGGCTGGGGAAGGGCAGAGTGTCTGGAGGCTGGGGAAGGGGAGAGTGGCTGGAGGCTGGGGAAGAGGAGAGGGGAGAGTCGCTGGGGAAGAGAAGAGGGGAGAGTGGCTGGAGGCTGGGGAAGAGGAGAGGGGAGAGCGGCTGGGGAAGAGGAGAGGGGAGAGCGGCTGGGGAAGAGGAGACGGGAGAGCGGCTGGGGAAGAGGAGACGGGAGAGCGGCTGGGGAAGAGGAGACGGGAGAGCGGCTGGGGAAGAGGAGACGGGAGAGCGGCTGGGGAAGAGGAGACGGGAGAGCGGCTGGGGAAGAGGAGACGGGAGAGCGGCTGGGGAAGAGGAGACGGGAGAGCGGCTGGGGAAGAGGAGACGGGAGAGCGGCTGGGGAAGAGGAGACGGGAGAGCGGCTGGGGAAGAGGAGAGAGCGGCTGGGGAAGAGGAGACGGGAGAGCGGCTGGGGAAGAGGAGACGGGAGAGCGGCTGGGGAAGAGGAGACGGGAGAGCGGCTGGGGAAGAGGAGAGGGGAGAGCGGCTGGGGAAGAGGAGAGGGGAGAGCGGCTGGGGAAGAGGAGAGGGGAGAGCGGCTGGGGAAGAGGAGAGGGGAGAGCGGCTGGGGAAGAGGAGAGGGGAGAGCGGCTGGGGAAGAGGAGAGGGGAGAGCGGCTGGGGAAGAGGAGACGGGAGAGCGGCTGGGGAAGAGGAGACGGGAGAGCGGCTGGGGAAGAGGAGACGGGAGAGCGGCTGGGGAAGAGGAGACGGGAGAGCGGCTGGGGAAGAGGAGAGGGGAGAGCGGCTGGAGGCTGGGGAAGAGGAGAGAGGGGAGAGCGGCTGGAGGCTGAGGAGAGAGGGGAGAGCGGCTGGAGGCTGAGGAGAGAGGGGAGAGCGGCTGGAGGCTGGGGAAGAGGAGAGGAGAGAGCGGCTGGGGAAGAGGAGAGAGCGGCTGGAGGCTGGGGAAGAGGAGAGGGGAGAGCGGCTGGAGGCTGGGGAAGAGGAGAGGGGAGAGCGGCTGGATGCTGGGGAAGAGGAGAGAGCGGCTGGAGGCTGGGGAAGAGGAGAGGGGAGAGCGGCTGGAGGCTGGGGAAGAGGAGAGAGCGGCTGGAGGCTGGGGAAGAGGAGAGGGGAGAGCGGCTGGAGGCTGGGGAAGAGGAGAGGGGAGAGCGGCTGGAGGCTGGGGAAGAGGAGAGAGCGGCTGGAGGCTGGGGAAGAGGAGAGGGGAGAGCGGCTGGAGGCTGGGGAAGAGAGGGGAGAGCGGCGGGGCACAGTATCAGTACTCTGTATCAGCGATTACTTGACAGAAAGTATCGGTACTCGCTGATAAAAAAAGGACATCCCCAGTAAACAAGACCTTGGATTGGTTGTCCTGATTGCAGCACTTTGCATTACCGAGAACTAGAAAAGCGCTTCACTTACATGATGATGCGTCTGGTTAGAAACCAGTATTTCCGTCTGTGGCGGTCGTAGCCGATTGGCTCGTGCCTTATGTAAGGTTTGTTTTTTTGGATCTCAGCCACACAGTCAATGACGCCTGAGACTTTGTGGGCGACGCAAATCTCGCACTGCCACTCGTCCTCCGGCACCTCCTCCAGAGGAGGCTTCACACACTCCAGGTGGTAGACGGCCGAGCAGGTCTCGCAGCACAGCAAGTCCCCTAGTTTGTGGCACACGCGGCAGTGGTCGTCGTACTGGATGACGCCCTCGGACATCAGCTCCTCGCGGGCTATGTTGGTGGTCAGGAACTGGTCCACCAGGAAGAGCAGCACCTGCACCTTGCTCTCTATGGGGCCGTACGGATAATCGTCCACTTCCTGGAAGGGAAGAACGTGGTGGAACTCCCTGTCGCTTTCGCAGTAAACGCGCAGCACCTCCGGCCAGGTCATGCCGTCGATGAAGTAAAGGGTGGAGTTGACGCTGTCCTTCAAGTCGGCCGGTCCGAAGGTAGTATTGGAGGTGTCCTCCTCTCGAAGGACGGCCTTCAAAAGGGCGACGTGCGTCTCGGCCAGCAGGGTGCACTGTTCCTGGCTGACCAGAGCGGCACAGAAGTCCTCAAAGCGGAAAGGGGAGAGCCGCAGGACCGTGCCAAAGTTCCTCAGCACCTCGTAGACGGCGATCACGCTCATCAGGTGCTCAGAGGGCAGCAGCAAATCTTCCGAAGACTTGGGGAACTCCAGAGGCGGGACGTCCTTCTCCTCGTATATCGGGGACCGCGGCCGGTGGATCCGCGGTTTTCGCCTTCCTGTTAACAGAGAAGAAAATTTGTTAGAAGGATCAAGATAAATAGCTGAACTCCAGGGATGGATTTTAGTGCCGTTTGATTGGTCCAGCCAAGACGAACGATTAATATGGGTTATACCCGTGGGGCCGCTAAGGGTCACTCAATCCACATAGGCACCATTGATGGAACGCTTTGCATTTTGGTCAAATTAGCGCAAACCATTCAGTGACTGGACAAAGTGGAGATTATATCATCCCACCAAGGAACGTCTTACCCAACGTGTCAAACACAATGCCCGTGGGCCGAATCTGGCCCTCCATGCCATTTCATGTGGCCCTTGCACCTTTCCAGCCCCTGCACTTTCTGCTTTCCAGCAGTGCCCCCAGCAGCAGCACACAGTAGGGGGGGGGGGGGGAAGGGGGGGGGGTTTGACCCAAGGATGGGTGGGGGTTGGATGTCCTGAACATCTAGTCTAACAGATAAAAACTGACCTTTTGGGGGCAATCGTTCTGATTTGGCCCTCTGGACAAAATTGAGTTTGACACCCCGGCCTTACATTCACCAAGAAAAATGCAAGGTGTTCCAAGAATGGTGCCAATGCCAACGCCAACGGAGTGACCCCCCCCCCTCCCCCCCCACTACGCAGCCACTCGGCATGGGCCCCAGAAGATATTGGAGGTACAAGTTGATGAGCCAATGTTCTGTCAGATAACGGCTACCCATCAGAACATGCAACCAAAGTGACGTTCCGTCGCGGCCATCTTGGTACACCGCCGCACTAAGCCTAGAGTCAGAAGCCGGCAAGCAGACATCTTGTTACACCCACCGAAGTCTCGCATTTTACATTTATTTTTAACAGCAACTGAACTTATATAGTGAAACCTCAGATTGCGCGAAACGCTGTATTTTTTTTATTCTGACTCGGGTTGCGAATGTTGTCTCGCAAAACGAGCAGGGTCAAGCCACAGCGGTGTGCAGTACCGCATTTGGCCTGCGGTAAAGGGGGGGGGGGGGCGCCGGAGCAAATCAGAACAGTTCGGAATAACTCGGAAATACTCTGAGGTTTTCTGAGTTCCGCTGAGCTGTCCTCGGCCCTTTTCCGAGGCTCTCCAGCGCCCCCCCCCACCTCTGGCCACATGAGGTATTGCATGCCATAGAAGTCAATGCGGAACCAATTATTTTCGTTTCCATTGACTTCTATGGGGAAACTCGCTTTGATATGTGAGTGCTTTGGATTACAAGCATTCTACTGGAACGGATTATACTCGGAATCCAAGGTTCCAGTCTATTTTGAACTCCGTAGAACTGTTTTGATGTTGATTCAGAGGGTGTTCTGTCAGATTAGCAAACCTGTGGGATTAGGGGGCTTGCCACTGCTTTTCAAAATTCAACATGACTTCCAAATCCTGCATCTCATGATATAAGTTCAGTCTAGTGGTAAAAATAAGTGAAATGCGAGACTCCGGCGGGTGTAAAAAGATGTCCGCTTGCATACGGGCGAGTGCGGGGTGTACCAAGATGGCCGCGACGGAATGTCCCTTCTGTTGCACATTCTGATGAGTAGTGGCTTTATGATAGAACACCTGTAACTCGTCCTTGTGAAAAAGTCACATTATTACATCGAGAGCAATGTACAAAGTACAGTGGCTTACGCGTTTCGTCAATAAGACTTAATCATAAGAATTAATAAAGTGCTAATAAAGCTTTATTTTATTTTTTTATATAAAAACAACAAAACATGGCTATAATTACCTGCTCTGTGTAATGGTTTTGCACAGAGCACTCCTGACCCTCTTTCTCTGGGGTCCCCCAACCGGTGCTCCTGCCCCCTCCCCCTTCATCGGGTTCCCCCAGGTAAAGCCGCTTTTTGGACATTTTCACTTAGGGGGTGTACTGACTTTTGTTGCCAGTGGTTTAGACATTAATGGCTGTGTGTTGAGTTATTTGTTATACAAGCTGTACACTCACTACACAACATTGTAGATACCCCCCTGTGTACACCCCCCCCCTCCCATGTACACTCACTACACAACATTGTAGATACCCCCCCCCTGTGTACACCCCCCCCCCCTCCCGTGTACACTCACTACACAACATTGTAGATACCCCCCCCTGTGTACACCCCCCCCCCTCCCGTGTACACTCACTACACAACATTGTAGATACCCCCCCCCTGTGTACACCCCCCCCCCCTGTGTACACCCCCCCCCCCTCCCGTGTACACTCACTACACAACATTGTAGATACCCCCCCTGTGTACACCCCCCCCCCCCTCCCGTGTACACTCACTACACAACATTGTAGATACCCCCCCCCCCTGTGTACACCCCCCCCCCCTCCCGTGTACACTCACTACACAACATTGTAGATACAAAGTGTCATTTCTTCAGTGTTATCACATGAAAAGATTTACACAAATGTGAGGGGTGTACTTACTTTTGTCAGATACTGTATATTTAGCAGACACCCTAGGGAGTAAGATTGTTGTAATTTTATATGGCGCACAGTATTTGTGCAGCAGTTATTTTTGGGGGGAAATTAGAGGGTTGTAAACCATCAAGGTTTTTAACACTTATTCCTATTACAAGGGATGTTCAACTCAACCAAAAGTGACGTCATGACTTCGCTCGGGTCCTCCAAGGTCATAGAGGTGATCAGAGACGATGTGGCCTCTGGTAGCCTCTATGGCCAGCAGAGAGAACCGTCGGGTCATTTCCCGGATGCGCCAGTAAGAACGGTGAGCCCGATTGTGGCCCTAACCCCGGGAAACGTGTATATTAACACACAGTCTTATTTTCATCTGGTGATCTGGCCAGTAGGTCTGTTTTACAACGGAACAAGCTGTCCTGCATATGTAGCAGTTACAGAGATGAGACAAACCATTAATAACTGACAGGGGTACTTACAATAATCAGTCTTTATTGATGTAAAACCTTTATACCAAAAATAAAAATAAAATGTTTGCTGTAACTGATGATAAAGTGTGAGATGGAGTTTGGCTTCAATTTGTTAAAGGGTCACTAAAGGAATTTTTTTTTTTAGCTAAATAGCTTCCTTTACCTTGCTGCAGTCCTGGTTTCATGTCCTCATTGTTCGTTTTTGCTTTCATGTTGCTGTAAATCCTCTCTGTTTTGGACACTTCCTGGTTGCCTGTTTCCTGATAACCACAGTGCTGGGAGATTTCTCACGGTGGTCACTAATGTGATTATTGTGTGTAAAACGAAACTGGATTGGTGCTGAGGAGTTTTAGACAAAGTATCACTGCTCTCTATTGGCTGACTGCCCTCTAGTGGCTCTCTGTACATCAGAGAACCAGCAAACAACAGCAAAAACGAAACTACACTGCAGGCACATTATATGATTGTTTTTTTATCAATTTTTAATAATTTTTAAAAGGAATCAGTTAACTATTATGTCTCTATGCCCTGTAAACAGTCATTTCAGCAAAAAAATTTTTTTCCTTTAGTGACCCTTTAAATGTGTATTTCTAATAAAGTTATTATTGTTCTTTCAATGATGGGCACAGATGAGGCTGCGCCAATGGGGCTGTGATTATACACACAGGGGCTCTGGGGGCCCCATCACATAGCGGGGGGGGGGCGACTCCGAACTCCCAACAGTCCTTCCACTGGAGATGGCAGCCAAATATCTCTACATATCTCTCAATCTCTACATTCTGCCCCATTTCTAGTCCCCACCATGTGACCCCACCGCTCCTGTCTCCCCATTTCTCTGGTCCGCCCCCTGTGGCCTCACCGCTCCCGTCTCTGGCCCGCCCCCTGTGGCCTCACCGCTACCCCGTCTCTGGTCCGCCCCCTGTGGCCTCACCGCACCCTTCTCTGGTCCGCCCCCTGTGGCCTCTCCGCTCCCGTCTCTGGTCCGCCCCCTGTGGACCCACCGCTCCCGTCTCTGGCCCGCCCCCTGTGGCCTCACCGCACCCTTCTCTGGTCCGACCCCTGTGGCCTCTCCGCTCCCGTCTCTGGTCCGCCCCCTGTGGACCCACCGCTACCCCGGCTCTGGTCCGCCCCCTGTGGCCTCACCGCTACCCCCGTCTCTGGCCCGCCCCCTGTGGCCTCACCGCTACCCCGTCTCTGGCCCGCCCCCTGTGGCCTCACCGCTCCCGTCTCTGGCCCGCCCCCTGTGGCCTCACCGCTACCCCGTCTCTGGCCCGCCCCCTGTGGCCTCACCGCTACCCCGTCTCTGGCCCGCCCCCTGTGGCCTCACCGCTACCCCCGTCTCTGGCCCGCCCCCTGTGGCCTCACCGCTACCCCGTCTCTGGCCCGCCCCCTGTGGCCTCACCGCTCCCGTCTCTGGTCCGCCCCCTGTGGACCCACCGCTCCCGTCTCTGGCCCGCCCCCTGTGGCCTCACCGCACCCTTCTCTGGTCCGCCCCCTGTGGCCTCTCCGCTCCCGTCTCTGGTCCGCCCCCTGTGGACCCACCGCTACCCCGTCTCTGGTCCGCCCCCTGTGGCCTCACCGCTACCCCGTCTCTGGCCCGCCCCCTGTGGCCTCACCGCTCCCGTCTCTGGCCCGCCCCCTGTGGTCTCACCGCTACCCCGTCTCTGGCCCGCCCCCTGTGGCCTCACCGCTCCCGTCTCCGCCCCCTGTGGCCTCACCGCTCCCGTCTCCGCCCCCTGTGGCCTCACCGCTCCCGTCTCTGGCCCGCCCCCTGTGGCCTCACCGCTCCCGTCTCTGGCCCGCCCCCTGTGGCCTCACCGCTCCCGTCTCTGGTCTGCCCCCTGTGGCCTCACCGCTCCCGTCTCTGGCCTGCCCTCTGTGGCCTCACCGCTCCCGTCTCTGGCCCGCCCCCTGTGGCCCCACCGCTCCCGTCTCTGGTCCGCCCCCTGTGGCCTCACCGCTCCCGTCTCCGCCCCCTGTGGCCTCACCGCTCCCGTCTCTGGCCCGCCCCCTGTGGCCTCACCGCTCCCGTCTCTGGTCCGCCCCCTGTGGCCTCACCGCTCCCGTCTCTGGTCCGCCCCCTGTGGCCTCACCGCTCCCGTCTCTGGCCTGCCCTCTGTGGCCTCACCGCTCCCGTCTCTGGCCCGCCCCCTGTGGCCCCACCGATCCCGTCTCTGGTCCGCCCCCTGTGGCCTCACCGATCCCGTCTCCGCCCCCTGTGGCCTCACCGCTCCCGTCTCTGGCCCGCCCCCTGTGGCCTCACCACTCCCGTCTCTGGCCCGCCCCCTGTGGACCCACCGCTCCCGTCTCCCCATCTCTCCGGTCCGCCCCACCGCTTCAGTCTCCCCATCTCTCCGGTCCGCCCCACCGCTTCAGTCTCCCCATCTCTCCGGTGCGCCCCACCGCTTCGGTCTCCCCATCGCTCTGGCCTGCCCCCGTGGCCCCAATGCTCCGGTCCGCCCACTGTGGCCTCACCGCTCTGGTCTCGCCATGGCTCCGGTCTGCCCACTGTGGCCCCACCGCTCCGGTCCCCTCATAGCTCCAATCTGCCACTGTGGCCCCCACGGCTCCGGTCTCCCCAAGGCTCCTGTCCACCCCTTGTAGCCCCACCGCTCCGGTCTGCCACTGTGGCTCCCGTCACAACCGCCCCCCGCAGGCCGATTGCGCCCAGCGCGACGCCCCCTCCCAGCAGGCCGCCAGCCCGCGACGCACCCACCCCCCCAGCTTGCCAACGGCGCCAAGCAGAAGTGGCGCCAAGCAGAGTGGCCTCTCTGCAGAAGCCCGACACTCCCTCCCCCGGAACCAGACCTATAGCTGTGCAACCAGCAAATCTCACGCTCCCCGATTGTAGAACTCGGACTCCGGCACTGCAGAGAGGCCACTGCTTCTACAAAGAGAGGTCCTTCTCTGCAACATGCTGGCAGTGGACAGGCTTTTCTACTCATGCTGAGGCTGCTTTAAAGAGAAAAACAGTAAAAGTTTACATATCTTATATTTGTGATTCACTTGGATTGTGTTTGGCGGATTTTATCTGCAACGACATATTGGGCTTTAGGCGCCCGCTACCCACCGCCTGACCCTGACCCCCACTTTGCCATGCAATCTTCATATTCATTCTTCTGCTGGATGTCAGTAATGTAGGAGACAGGCCCCAGAGACGGGCCCCCAGAGACGGGCCCCCAGAGACGGGCCCCCAGAGACGGGCCCCCAGAGACGGGCCCCCAGAGACAGGCCCCCAGAGACAGGCCCCCAGAGACAGGCCCCCAGAGACAGGCCCCCAGAGACAGGCCCCCAGAGACAGGCCCCAGAGAGATCAATGTGACCCAGAAACTACCGGGGACTGGTTAGAGAGGGGTACGGGGGTTGGGTAGGAAAGATGGGGTACAGTATGGGTGGATATGAAGAGTATCGGATTGGTATAGAGAAAAATATTTGGGTAAAGGATGGGGCAAGTATATCGGGGGTACAGGGTGAAGTCGGAGGGGTCTATATCTGGGGTACAGAATGAAGTCGGGGGAGGTCTATATCGGGGGTACAGAGTGAAGTGGGAGGGGTCTATATCGGGGGGTACTGGGTGAAGTCGGGGTCTATATCGGGGGGGTACAGGGTGAAGTCGGGGTCTATATCGGGGGGGGTACAGGGTGAAGTCGGGGGGGTCTATATCGGGGGTACAGGGTGAAGTCGGAGGGGGGTCTATATCGGGGGTACAGGGTGAAGTCGGAGGGGGGGTTTATATCGGGGGTACAGGGTGAAGTCGGAGGGGGGTCAATATCGGGGGTACAGGGTGAAGTCGGAGGGGTCTATATCGGGGTACAGGGTGAAGTCGGAGGGGTCTATATCGGGGGTACAGGGTGAAGTCGGAGGGGGGTCTATATCGGGGTACAGGGTGAAGTCGGTGTGAAGGATGTCAGTGTAAATCTCCCTGCTTGGTTCATGTGTCACAAGCTATTGACATGTTAATGACCCTTCCTCAGCCAGCTCCCTAGTTCAAATGGTAATTGATTTATTGTGTGTGGGAAGGAGACCGGCCTTACTGTTTACAATGATTAGATAAGGGGCTCATGTTAATTATTCTGATTGCTTCATTGTGGTCAGGCTGTTACACCTAGTAATTAACTCCGCTGATGTCTTTATCTAAAGAAACATGTCTGCATGGTCGGCTCCGACTTGTCTCCTATAATCTGTATGGGAAACCCCACTGTGTGAGGGGGGCGTTCCTAACAGGCTGTAACCACATATAAGCTGAGTTTTTGTGTCAATAAAGTGTCTTGTTCCAGCAGTAAGCTTGTCTCATGTGTGGCTTTCTGGGCGATTCCAGGGATATCCCTCCTCGTGGAATATTGGGGTGATTGTCGTTATGGGAAGAAGGGAACGTTGACGGGGATATCATACCGATACCGTCACAATTGGTTGGTAGCAGCGGGATTTTTCCCTTCTATTCCCCTTCACACCCGGATTCCAAGCAGACACTGGAAGAACTACTGGAAGTTCGTGGAAGGATCGCTAGCAACAAAACCAAGCGGGTCATCATAGCAGAATTAATGGAGCTAGACCAGGAGGACGGGATTGCAGCAACGCCAGCAGTACAAGAGATGGAGACACCAGTGATTCAGGAGGAGGAATCGCCAGCCAACAAGCTAATGAGAGAGAAGCTAGCGTGGTTCGGCCCGAACCCAACGCCGGATGTGGTTCTGAAAGTGATGGACCTGTTAGCGGAGGAGGCTAAACAAATAAGGGACGCAGAACTACAGAAGGATAAACAAATAAGGGACGCAGAACTACAGGAGGCTAAACAAATAAGGGACGCAGAGCTACAGAAGGCTAAAGAAATAAGGGACGCAGAACTACAGAAGGATAAACAAATAAGGGACGCAGAGCTACAGTTAAAACTGGCAGCAGTCCAACAAGCAGCCGCACCTTCTACGAACAGTGAGTACAGCACAGCAGACGCAAGGAAGATTCCGTTTAGCGCTTTTAAAGCTTTTGATGAAAAGGACTGTGAAATTGATAACTACCTGGCAGACTTTGAGCGACAATGTAACCTGCACCGAATTGCTAGAAGAGAGTGGGTTGCAATATTGTCAGGCAAACTGTCAGGCAAAGCTTCTGATGCTTTCCGGACCGTGCCAGATCAGGATATCCATAGCTACGCCCGGGTTAAAGAAGCGCTCCTGGCTCGTTATGCAGTAACCCCAGAGTCCCACCGACAGAAGTTCAGGGACTCACGCAAAACCACGAAAGACTCTTACGCAGAATGGGCATGCCAGCTGTCCCTGTCGGCCTCTAACTGGGTTAACAGCAGCCAGGCCACCACCGCAGAGGACATTTTGCAACTAATGCTCCTGGAGCAATTTTACAATCACATCCAGACGGATGTCAAAGATTGGGTGAGAGATCGCAGGCCCATGACTCTACCAGAGGCCGCGAAGTTGGCGGATGAATATGCGGATACTCGCAAGTAGGGGTGTAACGGATCAAAAAACTCACGGATCGGATCGATCCTCGGATCAGGAGTCACGGATCGGATCATTTTCGGATCAGTGCAAAAAAAAAAAAAATGTGTGTGTAATATATACATATATGTATGTATGTATGTATGTATATATATATATATATATATATATATATATATATATATATATACACACACACACACACATTTCACGGGTGGATTAAAGAGGAAGCAGGTGAGGCTGTTTGGGACTTGTTAAAAGTACAATCTTGATGTTTTTACAGCTCTATATATATATATATAGAGCTGTAAAAACATCAAGATTGTACTTTTAACAAGTCCCAAACAGCCTCACCTGCTTCCTCTTTAATCCACCCGTGAAATGTGCTCCCCCCCCTCCTCCTCCTCTCACACTTGTGCTTCTCTGCTACTATTCCCTCTCCATGTCGGCTTGCCAGAGCCCAGTGCACAGCGTGACACGCCTCCCCAGGGAGGCGGGGAGGCGTGTCACGCTGGGCTCTGGCAAGCAGACTGGGTGGAGCAAGATCGCTCCGGAGCTAGGCCGAAGCCGGGGACTTTCCTAGGCCTAGGCTCCGGAGCGCTCCGCGGATCGCGGGGTGTGCCGATCCGAACGGGGTGGCCCGTTCGGATCACGGATCGGTGACGATCCGTTACACCCCTACTCGCAAGACAAACCAGGTCACACCACGGGTACAACCTCCACAACCAACGGCGCCCTCACACCCACCAGCCGCTAGATACCAACCGCCTAACAGACCGATGACATCTAGCCCTCGCTACCCACGCCAGGAGGACAACGAACAACGCTGCTTCCGGTGCAAACAGTTGGGTCACTTCAAGCAGAATTGCCCCATGAACGACAACACCAGGTCAAATTGGTCTCAACCTGGGTACCGCCCACCAGCAGCAGCCCATTGTGTAGACTCGGCTTGGGATCTCCAGGAGCTGGGTCCGGAAGAACCATTGGGCACCCCTTACGAAGCCCTCATGGTACAATCTGTTATTACGGACAACAGGGAACACCATTGTCAGCTGGTCATGGGCGACCGCCATGAGCCGGAGGGGCCTTGGAGGGAGCTGGGCAGAAAGAGGCACCGCCAGCTACCCTCCAAGAAGAAGAGGTCCTGGAAGTCATATAACCAGCGGACCTGGGAGAAGAAGCGACTGGAGGAGATGGAATCGCAGCGGGCGCCCCAGATGCGGGCTGAGATGTTCGCCAAGGGCCCACCGGTGGCCCCTTACACCACCACCCAGTTCCTGATGATGAAGGACCACGTGGAGAGCCTGCAGGACATGAGCAAGCAGGATCTGATCCGTGAGTACATAGAGCTGGAGGAGTGCATAAGCCGCATGGAGGAGGAGAACAACCACCTGAGGTCACAGCGGGCTGACCCCCCCAGGCTCCATGAACTGGAGATGGAGCTGGAGAAGCTCAAAGAGGAGAACCGGCGGCTGCGGAGGGAGCAGGGGGTGGCTGACCTTATGGGGCTCTGAGTCCCCTCTCCCCCCCCCCCCCCGGACTCTGAGCACCAGTGCTACAGCATTTCAACAAATATAACTTTTTCTTTTTATGAATCTCCTGTGATTGTCACTTCAGAGCCATAACCTGCCCCCTCCCATAGCGGGACACCTAGACGGCGGCGCACAGACCCATTCGCTGTCTTCACACTGACTTCTGGTGACTTTGCAGATCGCACAAAGACTTGGGGACTGACCGGCGTGTGATCTGACGACCCGGTAGCATACCTGAGTCGGAAGCAGTTACCAATGGAGGTCAGTCACGCCAAACGGAGTTAACCTCGGACTAAAAGCTCTGAACCCGTCAACCCTACTGGACCAGGGAAGGTCCAACCGGGTTTGCCGGAGCAGGGAGAAAAAGGGGGGCCATTGTGAAGGATGTCAGTGTAAATCTCCCTGCTTGGTTCATGTGTCACAAGCTATTGACATGTTAATGACCCTTCCTCAGCCAGCTCCCTAGTTCAAATGGTAATTGATTTATTGTGTGTGGGAAGGAGACCGGCCTTACTGTTTACAATGATTAGATAAGGGGCTCATGTTAATTATTCTGATTGCTTCATTGTGGTCAGGCTGTTACACCTAGTAATTAACTCCGCTGATGTCTTTATCTAAAGAAACATGTCTGCATGGTCGGCTCCGACTTGTCTCCTATAATCTGTATGGGAAACCCCACTGTGTGAGGGGGGCGTTCCTAACAGGCTGTAACCACATATAAGCTGAGTTTTTGTGTCAATAAAGTGTCTTGTTCCAGCAGTAAGCTTGTCTCATGTGTGGCTTTCTGGGCGATTCCAGGGATATCCCTCCTCGTGGAATATTGGGGTGATTGTCGTTATGGGAAGAAGGGAACGTTGACGGGGATATCATACCGATACCGTCACAGTCGGAGGGGGGTCTATATCGGGGGTACAGGGTAATGTCGGAGGGGTCTATATCGGGGTACAGGGTGAAGTCGGAGGGGTCTATATCGGGGTACAGGGTGAAGTCGGAGGGGGGTCTATCGGGGGGTGCAGGGTGAAGTCGGAGGGGGGGTCTATATCGGGGGGTGCAGGGTGAAGTCGGAGGGCGGGTCTATATCGGGGGTACAGGGTGAAGTCGGAGGGGGGTTTATATCGGGGGTACAGGGTGAAGTCGGAGGGGTCTATATCGGGGGTACAGGGTGAAGTCGGAGGGGTCTATATCGGGGGTACAGAGTGAAGTGGGAGGGGTCTATATCGGGGGGTACAGGGTGAAGTCGGAGGGGTCTATATCGGGGGTACAGGGTGAAGTCGGAGGGGTCTATATCGGGGGTACAGGGTAATGTCGGAGAGGTCTATATCGGGGGGTACAGGGTGAAGTCGGAGGGGTCTATATCGGGGGTACAGAATGAAGTCGGGGGAGGTCTATATCGGGGGTACAGGGTAATGTCGGAGAGGTCTATATCGGGGGGTACAGGGTGAAGTCGGAGGGGTCTATATCGGGGGTACAGAATGAAGTCGGGGGAGGTCTATATCGGGGGTACAGGGTGAAGTCGGAGAGGTCTATATCGGGGGTACAGGTTGAAGTCGGAGGGGTCTATATCGGGGGTACAGGGTGAAGTCGGAGGGGTCTATATCGGGGGTACAGGGTGAAGTCGGAGGGGTCTATATCGGGGGTACAGGGTGAAGTCGGAGGGGGGTCTATATCGGGGTACAGGGTGAAGTCGGAGGGGTCTATATCGGGGGTACAGGGTGAAGTCGGAGGGGTCTATATCGGGGGTACAGGGTGAAGTCGGAGGGGGGTCTATATCGGGGTACAGGGTGAAGTCGGAGGGGGGTCTATATCGGGGGTACAGGGTGAAGTCGGAGGGGGGTCTATATCGGGGGTACAGGGTGAAATCGGAGGGGTCTATATCGGGGGGGTACAGGGTGAAGTCGGAGGGGGTCTATATCGGGGGTACAGGGTGAAGTCGGAGGGGTCTATATCGGGGGTACAGGGTGAAGTCGGAGGGGTCTATATCGGGGGTACAGGGTGAAGTCGGAGGGGTCTATATCGGGGGTACAGGGTGAAGTCGGAGGGGTCTATATCGGGGGTACAGGGTGAAGTCGGAGGGGTCTATATCGGGGGTACAGGGTGAAGTCGGAGGGGTCTATATCGGGGGTACAGGGTGAAGTCGGAGGGGGTCTATATCGGGGTACAGGGTGAAGTCGGAGGGGTCTATATCGGGGGTACAGGGTGAAGTCGGAGGGGTCTATATCGGGGGTACAGGGTGAAGTCGGAGGGGTCTATATCGGGGGTACAGGGTGAAGTCGGAGGGGGGTCTATATCGGGGGTACAGGGTGAAGTCGGAGGGGTCTATATCGGGGGTACAGGGTGAAGTGGGAGGGGTCTATATCGGGGGTACAGGGTGAAGTCGGAGGGGTCTATATCGGGGGTACAGGGTGAAGTCGGAGGGGGTCTATATTGGGGGGTACAGGGTGAAGTCGGAGGGGTCTATATCGGGGGTACAGGGTGAAGTGGGAGGGGTCTATATCGGGGGTACAGGGTGAAGTGGGAGGGGTCTATATCGGGGGTACAGGGTGAAATCGGAGGGGTCTATATGGGGGGTACAGGGTGAAGTCGGAGGGGGGTCTATATCGGGGTACAGGGTGAAGTCGGAGGGGGAATCTATATCGGGGGTACAGGGTGAAGTCGGGGGGGTCTATATCGGGGTACAGGGTGAAGTCGGAGGGGGTCTATATCGGGGGTACAGGGTGAAGTCGGAGGGGTCTATATCGGGGGTACAGGGTGAAGTCGGAGGGGGAATCTATATCGGGGGTACAGGGTGAAGTCGGAGGGGGAATCTATATCGGGGTACAGGGTGAAGTCGGAGGGGGAATCTATATCGGGGGTACAGGGTGAAGTCGGGGGGGTCTATATCGGGGTACAGGGTGAAGTCGGAGGGGTCTATATCGGGGTACAGGGTGAAGTCGGAGGGGTCTATATCGGGGTACAGGGTGAAGTCGGAGGGGTCTATATCGGGGTACAGGGTGAAGTCGGAGGGGTCTATATCGGGGGTACAGGTCGGTGTAGTTCCCGGTCTCCCCCGTAGATGTCGCTGTGTAGGGGAGGGATGAAGTGGAGGTATGACAATGATGGGGGGGGTTGGTGTAGTACCCCTCCCCTTGGTAGGTGTTGGGGGGATGAAGTGGAGGATGATGGGTGAAATACCCGGTCTCCTGTGGGGGGGGGGATGATGGGGGGTGTAGTGGTGGTGGGGGGGAGGGGTAGTAGGGATGAAGCGGTAGGTGTCGCTGTGTGTGTGTGGGGGGGGGGGGGGTGATGTAGTAGGGATGAAGATGATATTTGGGGGGCGGTCAGTTCCCTCCACCCCACCATGTGTCGCTGTGTGGGGGGAGGGGGATATAGTAGCGATGATGGGGATGAATGGGGAGGCGGTCTAGTACCCCCTATTCCTCCCTGGTAGGTGTCGCTGTGTGAGGATGATGGGGGGTGTGGGGATGAAGTGGAGGATGGAGATGAAGGGGGGGGAGATGAAGTGGAGGATGGGGATGATGGGGGGGGGGGGGGGTCGGTCGGTGTAGTTCCCCTCCCCCCCCCAGTAGGTGTCGCTGCTGTGTCTCCTCACCCGGTGTCCCGCTGTAGTCGGTGTGTGGGGGGAATGAAGTGGAGGATGGAGATGATGGGGGGGGGGGGGTCGGTGGGTGTAGTTCCCCCCTGTCCCCGTGTTGGGGGGGGGGTGAAGTGGAGGATGGAGATGATGGGGGGGGGGGGTCGGTGGGTGTAGTTCCCCCTGTCCCCGTGTTGGGGGGGGGGGGTGAAGTGGAGGATGGAGATGATGGGGGGGGGGGGTCGGTGGGTGTAGTTCCCCCCTGTCCCCGTGTTGGGGGGGGGGGTGAAGTGGAGGATGGAGATGATGGGGGGGGGGGGTCGGTGGGTGTAGTTCCCCCCTGTCCCCGGTAGGTGTCGCTGTCTCCTCACCCGGTGTTCCGCTGTAGTCGGTGTGTTGGGGGGAATGAAGTGGATGATGGGGGGGGGGGGGGGTCGGTGTAGTTCCCCCATGTCCCCGTGTTGGGGGGGTGAAGTGGAGGATGGGGGGGGGGGGGGGGGTCGGTGTAATACCCGGTCTCCCTGGTAGGTGTCCCCGTGTTGGGGGGGGTGAAGTGGAGGATGGAGATGATAGGATTGGGGGGGGGTCGGTGTAGTTCCCCCTGTCCCCGTGTTGGGGGGGTCGGTCGGTGTAGTACCCGGTCTCCCGGTAGGTGTCGCTGCCTCTCCTCACCCGGTGTCCCGCTGTAGTCGGTGTGGGGGGGAATGAAGTGGAGGATATGGGGGGGGGGGGTCGGTCGGTGTACTCCCCCCTGTCCCTGTGTTGGGGGGGGGATGATGGGGGGGTCGGTGTAGTTCCCCCCTGTCCCCGGTAGATGTCGCTGTCTCCTCACCCGGTGTCCCGCTGTATCCGCTGTAGTCGGTGCCGTCGTCGCTCTCCTGCTCCTCCCGGTAATCCTCGTCTAGGAGGAGGAGGGGGTCTTCCTCCGGGGGGGGCTCCTCCTCGTCCTCCTCATCCTCGGTCTCCCGGACTCGCTCCTCCTCGCTGGAATCGTCGTACACGATCCGGTTGATGTTGGTGGCGACGGCGGCCCTTCCCCGTCCTCCTCCCCTCCCCCTCCTCTGCCGGCGGCCGACAGTACACGGGACCGGTCCGGGGGGTGGCGGGGGGGACGGCGCCTTCCTCCTCCACCGGCCGCGGCTGCTTCCCCTCAGCCGGGTGCGGAGACCGGGGGGCGCGGAGGGCGGCTCTACCGGGACGGCCGGTCTCTTCGGAGGTCTCCCCCGCCGGCCCCGCATCCTCCCCCGCAGCGTCTGTCCGTTCACCGCCCTCCGACTTCACACCCGAAACACCGAACCTCCGTCCGGAGAGCCCGCGGCCGCCATCTTACCCAACGCTGCCGGAGCCCAGGCCTACAGTCACGTGACCCGCCGCGACACCGACCTCTGCTGGCCGAAACCGAGTACTACAATCATCCGACACCGACCTCTGCCGGCCGAAACACAGTACTACAATCTCTCTACACCGACCTCTGCTGGCCGAGACCGAGTACTACAATCATCCAACACCGACCTCTGCCGGCCGAAACTCAGTACTACAATCTCTCTACACCGACCTCTGCCGGCCGAGAACGAGTACTACAATCTCTCTACACCGACCTCTGCCGGCCGAAACACAGTACTACAACCACCCAACACCGACCTCTGCCGGCCGAAACTCAGTACTACAATCATCCGACACTGACCTCTGCCGGCCGAAACACAGTACTACAATCACTCTACACCGACCTCTGCTGGCCGAGACACAGTACTACAACCACCCAACACCGACCTCTGCTGGCCGAAACCGAGTACTACAATCACCCGACACCGACCTCTGCTGGCCGAGACCGAGTACTACAATCATCCAACACCGACCTCTGCCGGCCGAAACACAGTACTGCAACCACCCAACACCGACCTCTGCCGGCCGAGACCGAGTACTACAATCTCTCTACACCGACCTCTGCCGGCCGAAACACAGTACTACAATCATCCAACACCGACCTCTGCCGGCCGAGACACAGTACTACAATCACTCTACACCGACCTCTGCCGGCCGACACCGAGTACTACAATCACCCAACACCGACCTCTGCTGGCCGAAACACAGTACTACAATCATCCGACACCGACCTCTGCTGGCCGAAACACAGTACTACAATCTCTCTACACCGACCTCTGCTGGCCGAAACACAGTACTACAATCATCCAACACCGACCTCTGCCGGCCGAGAACGAGTACTACAATCATCCAACACCGACCTCTGCTGGCCGAGAACGAGTACTACAATCATCCAACACCGACCTCTGCCGGCCGAGAACGAGTACTACAATCATCCAACACCGACCTCTGCCGGCCGAGAACGAGTACTACAATCATCCAACACCGACCTCTGCCGGCCGAGAACGAGTACTACAATCATCCAACACCGACCTCTGCCGGCCAACACCGAGAACTGCAACAACCACAGCGCCGCTCCACACCGACCTCTAAGGGCCAAAACACAAAACTGCACCGAGAGACTGGAGAGGGAACCGTGTGTGTGCTACTCTACCCGTCCACCTACCTTACTACTACTACCTACCTACCTACCTTACTACTACTACCTACCTTACTACTACCACCTACCTACCTTACTACTACCACCCACCTTACTACCTACCTTACTCCTACCACTGTGTCACCTACCTTACTACCACCACTGTGTGTGTGCTACTAATACCTACTTACCTACCTTACTACTACCACCGTGTCACCCACCTTACTACCACCTACCTACCCACCTTACTACTACCACCGTGTCACCCACCTTACTACCACCTACCTACCTACCTTACTACCACCTACCTACCCACCTTACTACTACCACCTACCTACCCACCTTACTACCACCTACCTACCTACCCACCCACCTTACTACTTCCACCTACCTACCCACCTTGCTACCACCTGCCTACCCACCTTACTACTACCACCTACCTACCCACCTTACTACTACCACCTACCTACCTTACTACTACCACCTACCTACCCACCTTACTACTACCACTGTGTCACCTACCTTACTACTACCACTAGGGTTGCCACCCCATCCCTTTAAACCCGAACACATATGAATTACACAGGTTCTGAGGCAGATGAGGCACCAAGTGAGTTTAATTATCACCTTAATCAGCCACAGAACCTGTGTAATCAATATGTGTTCGGGTTTGAAGGGATGAGGTGGCAACCCTATCTACCACCCTACTACTACCACTGTGTAACCCACCTTACTACTACCACCCACCCTACTACTACCACTGTGTCACCTACCTTACTACTATTGACACCCACCCGATCACTACAGTGTGCTGCCCACATACTACCACTTTGCCACCCACCCTACTACTCAAACTATTACCCGGCTACTACTACTACCACTGTGTGCTGCTCATCTATCTACACTGTGCAACCTACCCTACTACTACTGTGTCCCGGCAACTACTACCCACCCTACTACTGTGAACAGCCCACCCTAATACTACTGCTGCTATTGTGTGCACCGATGACGGCAGAGAAGTAGGGTGCACCTATGACGGCAGAGAAGTAGGGTGCATCGATGACGGCAGAGAAGTAGGGTGCATCGATGACGGCAGAGAAGTAGGGTGCATCGATGACGGCAGAGAAGTAGGGTGCACCGATGACGGCAGAGAAGTAGGGTGCATCGATGACGGCAGAGAAGTAGGGTGCATCGATGACGGCAGAGAAGTAGGGTGCATCGATGACGGCAGAGAAGTAGGGTGCATCGATGACGGCAGAGAAGTAGGGTGCACCGATGACGGCAGAGAAGTAGGGTGCATCGATGACGGCAGAGAAGTAGGGTGCATCGATGACGGCAGAGAAGTAGGGTGCATCGATGACGGCAGAGAAGTAGGGTGCATCGATGACGGCAGAGAAGTAGGGTGCACCGATGACGGCAGAGAAGTAGGGTGCACCGATGACGGCAGAGAAGTAGGGTGCATCGATGACGGCAGAGAAGTAGGGTGCATCGATGACGGCAGAGAAGTAGGGTGCATCGATGACGGCAGAGAAGTAGGGTGCATCGATGACGGCAGAGAAGTAGGGTGCATCGATGACGGCAGAGAAGTAGGGTGCACCGATGACGGCAGAGAAGTAGGGTGCATCGATGACGGCAGAGAAGTAGGGTGCACCGATGACGGCAGAGAAGTAGGGTGCACCTATGACGGCAGAGAAGTAGGGTGCACCGATGACGGCAGAGAAGTAGGGTGCACCTATGACGGCAGAGAAGTAGGGTGCACCGATGACGGCAGAGAAGTAGGGTGCACCTATGACGGCAGAGAAGTAGGGTGCACCGGTGACGGCAGAGAAGTAGGGTGCACGGATGATGGCAGAGAAGTAGGGTGCACCGATGACGGCAGAGAAGTAGGGTGCATCGGTGAAGACAGAGAAGTAGGGTGCACCGATGACGGCAGAGAAGTAGGGTGTATCGATGACGGCAGAGAAGTAGGGTGCATCGATGATGGCAGAGAAGTAGGGTGCACCGATGACGGCAGAGAAGTAGGGTGCACCGATGACGGCAGAGAAGTAGGGTGCACCGATGACGGCAGAGAAGTAGGGTGCACCGATGACGGCAGAGAAGTAGGGTGCACCGATGACGGCA
>NC_053500.1:2646531-2664031 GCF_905171775.1 Rana temporaria | reverse complement strand
TGGGGACTCTCTGGGCATTTTAATAAAAAAATAAACATTTATATAAAAAAAAAAGGGGGGGGGGTTGCCACATGGGGCCCTGGGGACCTCTGAGCCCTTTAATAAAAAAAATATATAAATAAAAATTTATAAAAAAATAAATAAAAAAAGAGGGGGTTGCCATCCAGGGCCATGGGGGCCTCAGAGCCCCTTAAAGGTGTACTGCCTGTACCCCCCTGATGGCGGCCCTGTGTGTACACACGGGTAAAAATGCACATTTAAGGCCTGAAGGTAAGTTACGCCCCCCGAGATATGATATATTCACTGAAAGCAGAGACCCTGAAAAATAAAATGGCGGTAGATGTAAAAAATAAAAATCATTTAACCACTTCCATACCGGGCCTATTCTGGTACTCCTTTCCTACATGTAAAAAATCATCATTTTTTTGGGCTAGAAAATTACTCAGAACATTATATATATATATATATATATATATATATATATATATATATATATATATATATATGGCTTTTTTTCAGCAGCAACGTGGGGAACGCAGTCCTCCTGTATGTAATAATAATAGCAAGGGGTGCTGGGGTGTGCTGCAGGGTATTGATGCTCACTGCTGGGGATCTATTTTTGCTGGGGGGTCTTTTGCTGCTGGTGGGGGACCTATTGTTGCTGGGGGGGGGGGTGCCAGTTGTTGCTGAAAGAGATCTACTGTTGGGGGAAGGGTCTATTGTTGATGGAAGCCAGAGAGACTATTAATGCTGGATGTACGGAGATCTGCTGATGCTGTCGGCAGAGGCGGACTGACCATTGAGTCACTCGGGCACTGCCCGAGGGCCCCATCAGGGTAGCCAGGCTCAATAAAACCAGGGACAGTATGTAAAAATCTGTGTTTTTTTTTACATCTGTCCCTGATATGTCCGAAACTGACATGCTTTTGATGTGAAAATCCTGAGATTTTAGCTGCCCCACCTCTGCACTGCCTCCTGGCTTGGTGGCCATCTGTAAGCCCCAGGGGCCCCATAATCTTCTATTGCCCGGGGGCCCCATAATCTTCTATTGCCCGGGGGCCCCATAATCTTCTATTGCCCGGGGGCCCCATAATCTTCTATTGCCCGGGGGCCCCATAATCTTCTATTGCCCGGGGGCCCCATAATCTTCTATTGCCCGGGGGCCCCATGAGTTGTCAGTCCGCCCCTGGCTGTCGGGAGTCTATTGTTGTGGGTGGTCCATTGTTGATAGGGGGATTTATTTTACTGCTTTTCTTGATATCATTACCAAATTCTATACAAATTACTTAGTGTCACAAAATGATACTTGGTTCTGTATTGTCTAAAAGGGGCGGTACTGGGAGGTGGGTAGGGGGCGGAGAAAAGGGGTGACTTGGAAAGGGGGAGTTCCTGCACCCATTGTTTGAGAAAAAAAGCCCTGTATATATATATTTATCAGACACCCTAAGGAATAAAATGGCGGTCATTGCAACTTTTTATCTCGCACGGTATTTGCGCAATCATTTTTCAAACGCCTTTTTTTGGGAAAATTAAAAAAAACAAAAACAGTAAAGTTAGCCCATTATTTTTATATAATGTGAAATATAAAGTTACGCAGAGTAAATAGACACCTAACACGTCACGCTTTAAAATTGCGCACACTCGTGGAATGGCGCCAAACTTCGGTACTTAAAAATCTCCATAGGTGACGCTTTAAATTTCATTTTTTACAGGTTACCAGTTTAGAGTTATGCCGCGACCGTTTTTCGGGTTCTAAAAAAAGTTTTTTTTTTTTAACCCGATCATTAAAACGGCCTTGCCCACACACGATCGTGAAAAATAAACGCTCTAGCAAAGCGCGGTTGCGTACAACACTTACGACGGCACTATAAAGGGGAAGTTCCATGCGGATGGCGCCACCCTTTGGGCTGCTTTTAGCTGATTCCGTGTTAGTAAAAGACGATTCGCGCTTTTCTGTCTGTTACAGCGTGATGAATGTGCGATCTCCATTACGAACGCTAGTTTTACCAGAACGAGCGCTCCCGTCTCATAACTTGCTTCTGAGCATGCGCGGGATTTTCACGTCGTTAAAGCCCACACACAACCTTTTTTTACAACCATAAAAATAGAGCATGTTCGAAATTTTTAACGTCCATTTTTTTAGATCGTGAAAAATGCTCTGGAGCCCACACACAATGGCGTTAAAGAAAAAAAAAAATCACACGGTCCTGTGTACGCGGCATAACATGAGGAAGTCTAGTGATAGAATTATTGCTCTCGCTTTAACGCACGTGGCGATACCTCACATGGCGGGACTTATATGTGTTCGCTTCTGAGCGCGAGCCTCCGAGGACAGGGGTGTTTTAAATTTATTTTTTATTTTTACACTTTAAAAAAAAAAAAGTTTTTAGGATCACTTTTATTCCTATTACAGGAAATGTAAACATCCCTTGTAATTGGAATCACTGTGACAGGTCCTCTTTATGGAGAGAGGCGGGGTCAATAAAAAGTCACGGTCTCATGCTTACCAGCCGCGATCGTGGCTTTGTTTACATCTGGGGCCCGGGCGTGACGTCATAACGTTGTGCCCGGGCCTTCGACGGTCATGACTGGTGACCATCTGGGCTTATCTCTGGGGTCCCCTTGGTGATCATCTACTGGTCATACTGGTTCCATTCTATAGCACTGTACAGCTTCTAGCGGTGCTTATCTCTGGGGTCCCTTAGGTGATCATCTACTGGTCTATATTGGTACCTGTGTACTGGTTCCATTATATAGTGCTACACAGCTTCTAGTGGGGCTGATCTGTGGGATCCCTTCAGGGATCATCTACTGGTCTGTACTGGTTCCATTCTATCACGGTGTACAGCTTCTAGCAGGGCTGATCTCTGGGGCCCAGATGGCACAACGTTATGACGTCACGCCCAGGCCCCAGATGTAAACAAAGCCGCGATCGCGGCTGGTAAGCATGAGACCGTGACTTTTTATTGACCCCGCCTCTCTCCATAAAGAGGACCTGTCACACACATTTCCTATTACAAGGGATGTTTACATTTCTTGTAATAGGAATAAAAGTGATAATAAAAACTGTTTTTTTTTTTTTTTAAAGTGTAAAAATCAAAAAATAAAATTAAAACGCCCCTGTCCCCCGTGGCTCGCGCTCAGTAGCGAACACATATAAGTCCCACAATGTGAGGTGTCGCCGCGTGCGTTAAAGCGAGAGCAATAATTCTAGCACTAGACCTCCTCATGTTATGCCGCGTACACACGACCGTTTTTCGGGTTCTAAAAAATTAAGTATTTTTTTTTTTTATGTCATCGTGTGTGGGGCTCCAGAGCATTTTTTCACAAGCTAAAAAATGGCCATTAAAAGTTTCGAACGCGCTCTATTTTCTCACAACGTTTTTAACGTTGTCGTTTTTAAGGTTGTAAAAAAAGGTAGTGTGTGGGCTTTAACAACGTGAAAATCCCGCGCATGCTCAGAAGCAAGTTATGAGACGGGAGCTCTCGTTCTGGTAAAACTAGCGTTCGTAATGGAGATCGCACATTCATCACGCTGTAACAGACTGAAAAGCGCAAATCGTCTTTTACTAACAAGGAATCAGCTAAAGCAGCCCCAAGGGTGGCGCCATCCGCATTGAACTTCCCCTTTATAGTGCCGTCGTACGTGTTGTACGTCACCGCGCTTTGCTAGAGCATTTTTTTCCCCCCGATCGTGTGTAGGCAAGGCCGTTTTAACGATCGGGTTGAAAAAAAAACTTTGCGCGGGTCGGGGGTCCAATCGGGACCCCCTCCACTGCGTGCGGCGGGCGGCTTACCTCGGGGAGCGATCCGGGATGACGGCGCGGCTATTCGTTTATAGCCGCTCCGTTGCGATCGCTCCCCGGAGCTGAAGAACGGGGAGAGCCGTATGTAAACACGGCTTCCCCGCGCTTCACTGTGGCGGCGCATCGATCGTGTCATCCCTTTTACACCCCCCGTACTGTTGTAAACACACACTAGGTGAAGCCTAACACGTTCAGCGCCCCCTGTGTTTAACTCCCAAACTGCAACTGTCATTTTCACAATAAACAATGCAATTTAAATGCATTTTTTGCTGTGAAAATGACAATGGTCCCAAAAATGTGTCAAAATTGTCCGAAGTGTCCGCCATAATGTCACAGTCACGAAAAAAATCGCTGATCGCCGCCATTAGTAGTAAAAAAAAAAATAATAAAAAAAAATGCAATAAGAATATCCCCTATTTTGTAAACGCTATAAATTTTGCGCAAACCAATCAATAAACGCTTATTGCGATTTTTTTTACCAAAAATAGGTAGAAGAATACGTATCGGCCTAAACTGAGGAAAAAATATTTTTTTTATATATTTTTGGGGGATATTTATTAGAGCAAAAAATAAAAAATATTGAATTTTTTTCAAAATTGTCGCTCTATTTTTGTTTATAGCGCAAAAAATAAAAACCGCAGAGGTGATCAAATACCACCAAAAGAAAGCTCTATTTGTGGGGGAAAAAAAGGACGCCAATCTTGTTTGGGAGCCACGTCGCACGACCGCGCAATTGTCTGTTAAAGCGACGCAGTGCCGAATCGCAAAACCTGGCCTGGGCATTTAGCTGCCTAAAGGTCCGGGGCTTAAGTGGTTAATGCATGAAAAAAAGTTTGAAAAATGATTGCACAAATATCGTGCGAGATAAAAAGTTGCAATGACCGCCATTTTATTCCATAGGGTGTCTGATATCTATCTATATATATATAATGTCATACTTACTTCCACTGTCCAGTTTGTTTTGCAGAGTGGCCCCGATCCTCCTCTTCTAGGATCCCTTTCTCCTGTCTCAGCTCCTCCCAGCAATAGCTCACCCCCTCCGGGAAGCTCTTTCCCGAGTTACCCAGTTGTCGTCCATAGACGCCGACTGTATGACTCGGTTCCGCCCCCCCGGGCGGCCACGTCATTAGGTCGGATTGACAGCAGCAGGAGCCAATGGTCCGAGGAAGAGAGGGCATCCGTGAACACTGAACACAGTGTCTCCTGGGAAGCTGTGTGTTCCGCTTATCACAGCAGAAGGAGGAGGAGGCGTGGCTTTTGAAAATGGACGGCCGCGGTTAGGTTACTGGCGTATAAGACGACCCTCAACTTTTAAGAAAAAATTCAGGGGTTAAAAAGTCGTCTTATACGCCGGAAAATACGGTAATCGGCCAGTAACATAATCGGGGTTAAAAAAAAAAGTTCGCCTTTTATAGTACGAAAAAGCAAATCGCTACTGTAAATATTATTTGCTCTTTTTGTACTTATTTTTTTTTTAACCCCCCCATTATGTAACTAAATATCTCAGGCCGGGGTCACACCTCTGTGTTTTTTGGTGCTTTTTGCAAAAACACACTACAGATCATTTACATGTCTTCCTTTGGGACACGTTCACATCCAGGATTATTTTTCAGCTGCTGCGTATTTGGAAAGGAACGGGGAGTTTTTAACGCAAAACGGCGCTATTTTGTTTTTTTTTGGTTCAATAGACTTCAATGGAGAAACTGCAGAAAAGCGTGGAATGTGTTTTTGCAGGAATTTGTGTTATGTAATCTGCCCGGCAACAAATTGGCCCAAAAAAATGTAAAAATGCAATTTTTTTTAAGGCTATTATCCGATTAATCGAAAAAATAATCGGCCAACTAATCGTTTATGAAAATAATCGTTCGTTGCAGCCCTAGACACTACAAATGGAATATCAGTATTAAGGGAGGGAGAAAAAAAAAAGAACCCCCCTTTGGGTTAGGACTTTATAGGTAACTCTGCACATATCAGTAGTACATACCGACGTGTGGAGTATACGTGTTCTTTCATATACCCAGAGGTTCCGTTTTTAACACAGGCGTCTGGCTCGTGGAGCAATTCCACATACATTCAGACCTGTTTACACTTTCCGTTTTTTTTCTTCCTTTTCTAAAGTGCTCTGTATCTGCTATGTCCATCGGATCGAGGCCTGGTGTTCTCTTTATGCAGTGTTTAACTATGAATCACAAGATGGCGCCCAGACGAAAACGAGGTCCTGTTGCCATCCTGCAGTATAAAGGTGATGGTTCAGCACGTCATCCGTGCCCCTGGAAGACGTCACGTATGACGAAACATGTAGGGCGGAGCTACGCACTGACGCCATTACGCCCCAGGTGACCCCGATACACGAGTGTCCGTTTTGTTTGCTTTTATGCTTGCCGGCTATTTTTAATGTAATTATGCAGTTGTATTCCCCTTGAAATTTTTAAAGCATTAAAGGCTTTTTTACTGAATTTATTACACTATTGTGCCTTGTTTTTTTTCCCCACACACGGCGGAGTGACACCCCAGATCAGAGTTCCAGCTCCCTGTCCATTGAGTATCACGGAGATCCGAAACGAACGCAGAGATTCTGGTGGCACAGGAGATCCATCTGTCCCCGCACAGACCTCGCTATTCGTGGGGGGTTCACCGCTTCCGGTAAGGACACTCACACAGAGAGGGGGATTTTATCTTCATATCTCCTCTTCCCCCTCCTTTATTCCTTTGGTGAAGGTGGAAGACCCCTGGATCTGATCTTCTCATTGGACTTGCTTCCTCTCATCAGTGCTTTTTCCTTTATTTGTGTATGGACTCAATGCATTTTTGCTGTTTTTTCACTTTTTTTCCAGACGTCACTTCTTTGAATGCTTGTATTATAAGTGCAACTTTTATTTTTTACAACCATAAAGTCCCAAGCAAGGGAGGGGGGGGGGGGGTTCTTATTTTCTCTCATGGGATGTGGTGACAACTCACTGATCTGAAATGGTGAAATTTGTATCCCCCCCCCCCCAATAAAAGACCACCACAGATCCTCTCACTTTTTAAAGACATTTCTACTCTCACAAAATCAGCTTCCCAGAACTCCACTACATACCGGGACACGGAAGTGAAATGTGGATTTCCGTAGCTTTGGATGAGAAGATTCTGAATTACCCCAGGAAACCAGTTATTTCCACAATTCTCAATATCATGGCAGAGCCCACCTACAGGAGCCAATCACAGAGTACCGCGTTCCTCAGCGCTCTTCCCAGGGTACTGGCCAACATTTCAGTATAGAATAGCGGCCTACAAAGGACTAGAGATGTCCAATGAGAACGAGGTCATTACACAGAGACACACAAGGCGGAGTGAGTTAAGAAATAAACATTTTTTTTGTTCAACAAATACAAAGATCTTCTGACAAAGTCTTCTCCTGTTCACATGTCACAGAGGGAAGGCATCCAATCAGGACATCCCCCGTGTGTGCACAAACTGCACCAATGTCCGCCATATCAATAAAGTTCCAGAATTTCAATAGAATATCTCCCGAGGCTCTCACAAGGCCTCTGTAAGCTCTGCAGGTCTGATAAACTTCCTTCGATCTTGTTCAGCTCCGAGTACAACTTCATCTGCAGAAGAGGAAAAACAGTCAACACCGAGACAGCCAACAGAGCCAGGAGACTCCACCCCCGCAGAGTCCGGACACTCCACCCCTGCACACACCCATACCCCCGGCAGGGCCCCACACGACTCCACCCCTGGCCCATACCCCCGGGAGAGCCCACACTGCCACCCCACACAACTCCACCCCAGGCAGGGCCCCACACCCATACCCCCGGGAGAGCCCACACTGCCGCCCCACACGACTCCACCCCAGGCTGGGCCCCACACGACTCCACCCCTGGCCCATACCCCCGGGAGAGCCCACACTGCCACCCCACACAACTCCACCCCAGGCAGGGCCCCACACCCATACCCCCGGGAGAGCCCACACTGCCGCCCCACACGACTCCACCCCAGGCTGGGCCCCACACGACTCCACCCCAGGCCCATACCCCCGGCAGGGCCCACACGACTCCACCCCAGGCCCATACCCCCGGCAGGGCCCACACAGCCACCGCACGCGACTCCAACCCCCGGCAGGGCCCACGCGACTCCAACCCCTGGCAGGGCCCACACAGCCAGCACACTCCAACCCCCGGCAGGGCCCACACAGCCAGCACACTCCAACCCCCGGCAGGGCCCACACAGCCAGCACACTCCAACCCCCGGCAGGGCCCACACAGCCAGCACACTCCAACCCCCGGCAGGGCCCACACAGCCAGCACACTCCAACCCCCGGCAGGGCCCACACAGCCAGCACACTCCAACCCCCGGCAGGGCCCACACAGCCAGCACACTCCAACCCCCGGCAGGGCCCACACAGCCAGCACACTCCAACCCCCGGCAGGGCCCACACAGCCAGCACACTCCAACCCCCGGCAGGGCCCACACAGCCAGCACACTCCAACCCCCGGCACGGCCCACACAGCCAGCACACTCCAACCCCCGGCAGGGCCCACACAGCCAGCACACTCCAACCCCCGGCAGGGCCCACACAGCCAGCACACTCCAACCCCCAGCAGGGGGTGGAGCAAACATACACACTGTCCAGTGATCCATCACAATTCATTAGTCATCAGAAATCCCAACTTTGTGCAAATAATAAAATTGCTGCCAACACTCTAAAAAGCGGATGTCACCCACGGCCCCAAGAATCAGGGGGCCCCCAATCCACACACTGCTACACACCTGTTGACGAACGCATTTCTGGAGCTTCCGAAGCAGTGGTTTGGCTTTGGGCAGCAACACCAGGACGGTGAAGTTGGCATCAAGAAGAAGATTCATCCAGTCTATTACCTGAAGGAAAGAACACAGTTCATGAGATACAATCTTCTTTACAACAAAGGACGGCGACATGGAATATCATTTCAGTCATCACAATACAGGCCCAAGTCTGACAAAATGTCTTCCTCCTATTCTAATGCCACCAGAAGTCCTTAATACCGAGGGGCACTTACACCCCTTTCCTGCCCAGGCCAATTTTCAGCTTTCTGCACTGTCGCTGTTTAAATGACAATTGCGCGGTCGTGCTACACTGCACCCAAACAGGATTTTTATCATTTTGTTCCCACAAATAGAGATTTATTTTGCTGATATTTGATCACCTCCGCGGTTTTTATTTTTTGCCAAACAAATAAAAAAGTTATTCTTTTGTTTCTGTTATAAAATGTTGTAAATAAGTAAGATTTCTCTTTCACCGATGTGCACAAATAGGGCGGCACTGACGATGAGAACTGGTAGGTGGCACAGATATGCAGCACAGAAAGTCTTCAACAACGGCTACTTATTGGTGGCACTGCTGGGCCCTGATATGCAGCACTGATAAATGGCACTGATAGGCATCCCTTGTGGCACTTGCAGGCATTGTGGGTGGGCACTGATTTGCAGCTGCCTGGGCACAGATTGGCATTTCCCTGGTGGTCAGGGGTGGCATAACTGGTGGTCCAGTGTGATGGCGATGTCTGGTGGTCCCGGAGGCATTTTAGTGGTCCTGGGCGGGCTTCCGAGGGGGGGTGCGCTGATAAACAATCAGCACAGACCCCCCCGTCAGGTGAGCAGCCGACCGGCTCTCCTTTACTCCCATCTGTCAGACGCAAGTGAGGAAAAGCCGATCAAGGCTCTTCCTGTTTACATCGTGATTGGACACGGCTGATTACGTGGTAAAGAGCCTTCGTTGGAGGCTCTTTACCAAAATCGGTGTTGCGGTGTGTCAGACTGACATCCCGCATCACCGATCGCCGCTACGGGCGCGCGGCGGCTGCGATCCCGCTGGATGTCATATGACGCCCAGTCAGGATAACTGAACCACCGCCCGGCCGTCATTCTGCCATAGGGCGGACAGGAAGTGGTTACATGACTGCTTATTATAAGGGCCACTCCACCCAAAATGGGTACAAGGCCTAGATCCAGGATTCTAAAATATCGATTTTCTAAATCCATCCCCAAATAGTTACCTTAGCCTTTATAGCAGAAGTAAATTACACTTTGTGCTGTATGAATAGGAACCTCGCAAAAAATTCTCTGTGCAGCAGCTCCCCGGCCACCCCAATACTTACCTGAACCCCCTCTGGATTCAGACAACAACCCCCTAACTGGAAATACCAAATCACATGTATGGGGGGGGGCCACACTGCCGCAATACATGTGCAATAGGCGGTACTGAAGTGGTTAAGGAACATTTATTTGGTGCAGCCAGCAATTAAATTACACGTTGATACAAACGCACATACCTGGGTGATGGAGAGATCCTCCTGTCCAGGAAGGCTCAGTGTGATCTGCTGGACGCACGTCTTGTACAGGAAATGCAGATAGCTCAGGAACAGCTATGTGTGGGGAAAGAAAGAAAATAATAGTAATAACTAAAAGAAAGGAATGTATAGTAACAACACAAAGCCATCTGGCAATAAACACTTTAGATTTCTGTTCTTTTAATAATTTTTAACGCCATGTCCGACCCCTCCTCCAACGCTGTCATCTGGGAGACACAGGTCCAGTAGGGACCATCCAGAAAGCGCAGAGTCACTCGTGAATGCGCAGTAGGGAACCAGGCTGTGAAGCCGCAAATCTTCCCTTCCTGGATGAGTCGATCCGAAGATTGACTTTGAGTGCCGACATCGCGGGCTCCCTGGACAGGCAAGGGCCCATATATTAAAAGTCAGCAGATGCTAAATTTTTAGCGGCTGACTTTTAATTTCACTTTAATCACAAACCCACCGGGCACCTAAACCCCCTTCCTAACCAGACCAATTTTCAGCGTTCTCACATTTTGAATGACAAATACTCAGTTATGCAACACTGTACTCATATGAAATTGTTGTCCTTTCCCATTACACTTTTGTGAGGCACTGATGGGCATTGTAGTGGCATGGATGTGGCACGGATGAGAACTGATGTCACATGGATGAGCACCAATGTGGCACGGATGAGCCATGAATGGGTATGGGGATGGATGAGTCATGGACGGAGCATGGATGGAGATGGAATGGACGGAGCATGGATGGAGATGGAATGGACAGAGCATGGATGGAGCACGCATGGAGCGAGCATGGATGGAGCAGGAATGGACAGAGCATGGATGGAGATGGAATGGACAGAGCATGGATGGAGATGGAATGGACAGAGCATGGATGGAGATGGAATGGACAGAGCATGGATGGAGATAGAATGGACAGAGCATGGATGGAGATGGAATGGACATAGCATGGATGGAGATGGAATGGACAGAGCATGGATGGAGATGGAATGGACAGAGCATGGATGGAGATGAAATGGACAGAGCATGGATGGAGATGGAATGGACAGAGCATGGATGGTGATGAAATGGACAGAGCATGGATGGAGATGGAATGGACAGAGCATGGATGGTGATGAAATGGACAGAGCATGGATGGTGATGGAATGGACAGAGCATGGATGGAGATGGAATGGACAGAGCATGGATGGAGATGGAATGGACAGAGCATGGATGGTGATGGAATGGACAGAGCATGGATGGAGATGGAATGGACAGAGCATGGATGGAGATGGAATGGACGGAGCATGGATGGAGCACGCATGGATGGAGCAGGCATGGATGGATGGAGCACGCATGGAGCAAGCACGGATGGAGCGAGCATGAATGGAGCGAGCACGGATGAAGCATGACTGGAGCGAGCATGGATGAAGGATGCCTGGAGCGAGCATGGATGAAGCATGCCTGGAGCGAGCATGGATGAAGCATGCCTGGAGCGAGCATGGATGAAGCATGCCTGGAGCGAGCATGGATGAAGCATGCATGAAGCGAGCATGGATGAATGGATAAGACAAAGATGGAGCATGGATGGATGAGTCATGGGTGGTGGATGGATGGATGAGCCATGGATGAGCACAGATCAGCACTGTGGGAACTTCAGATTCAGCCCACAGCGCTGCTGCACGTGGCTCCCTCCTCACATGCTTTACCGATCAACGTCAGGAGAGGGGAGGGGAGGAGCAAAGCTGAACATGCTCCAGTTTGTTTACAAATCATTGGATGGCGTGATCACGTGGTAAAGGGGCGCCGTCATTGGCAGAATCTTGGAATATATGTCACAGTACGCCCTCTAATTGGATTGTATGTAGAGAAAAGCCATGTGCTGCTCAGCAGGGTGTTAAAGCAAACCTGACACTTCACAATGAATAGTGAAAAGACAAACTTGCTTTACACTGATTACCAAGCCTGTCCCTTTCAGGAGGCGTTCATCCAATCCAAAGTCCCCCAGACGCAATACTCACTAGGACTTGGTCAGACGTCAGGTCCTTCAGATGCGGCAGGAGGTAGGTCTCGCTATACGCTGTAGACAGGATTGTGTTCCTGGATTCACAAACATTAAGGAAACAAACGATTGGGAAATGTACCCCTCCCCCTCCTCCACCCTCCTAATGCACAGATCACTCACTCCAGAAAGCTGCGCCATTTTTATTTTATTAACTGATTGACTTCCGGAAGATTTAGCCCCCCCCCCTCTTCATGACCAGGCCATATTTGCGATACGGCACGACACATTACTTTGACAATTGCGCAGTCGTGCGATGTTGTAACCAAATCCAATTTTTTCCCCCCCACAAATAGATATTTCTTTTTTTAGTATCTGATCACCTCAGCGGGTTTTATTTTTTGCACTAAAAACACATTTTTTAAATTTCTACTATAAAAAAAAAACATTAAATAATAATAATAAAAAAATATATCTTCATAAATTTAGGCTAATATGTATTCTTCTACAAATTGATGGTTTTCTGCCTAGTCCTCTCCTAATAGAAGGCTAATACCCTAATGTCAAGAATTAGATGCTGTGTCCGTCCATGAACGGAAGAGAAAAATATATATATATTTTTTTTTAAATCCCAATAAGTGTATATTGATTGGTCTGCACAAAAGTTATAGCGTCTACAAACTATGGGATATATACATTTTTTTTTTTACATTCAGGATATATACACTTTTACTTAAAAAATGTTATACTAGAAATGTCAGCGATTTCTAGCAGGACTGCGATATTGCGGTGGACAGACAACTTTCAAGTCGCAGCATACAGACTTAACCTGCTCTGTAATGGTTTTGCACAGAGCAGCCCAGATCCTCCTCTTCACAGGTCCCTCGCCGGCTCTCTTGGCCCCCCCCCCCTTCTGTCGAGTGCCCCCACAGCAAGCAGTTTGCGCAGTTCCCCCGGGCATTTCTCAATGGGGGGGGGGGGGGGGGGGCACTTCGACAGGACAGCGGCAATGGAACCGTTCAAAATCTCCCCCAACTCAGAGACTTTGAAAAAGGTTCCTGCACTACTCCCCCCCCCCCCTTTTTTTTATTGCGACGGGCATAGACCTCCGTTACATGAAGCAGCAAATCGCAGCGATCTGCAGGCTTACAGAACATGCTGCACTGGTGTGAACAGGGCTACGAATGGCATATCACAGACTCTACCAGAAGGATACAATATGACGGCTCGTTGGCGGCTGACAGGACAGGCATTGGTCTCTGGATTCTGCGGCACTTTATCGAACGTTTGGACATCGCCGTGGTCTTCCTCCGCACCGCCGGGGCTGAACCCGTTCTGGACGATGCTCCCTGCCGACGGATCCTTCGGCTTTTCCGCTTCATCGGCTCCAATATAAGACTCTGTGGAGGTCGTGTCCAACTTGGCGCAACGCAGGGCATCTTCACCAACACTGGAAGACGGTGTACAGTATTAATACATGACCAGGACAGACGTGTGACACCAATCACCCCAACACAACCTGGGGAAGTATGATTAGGTCTACCCAAGGAAGTCAAAAGATAAAGTACGGCATTTATTGGCGTATAACACTCACTTATCACCCTGAAAATAGCGTGTGCGTGTTATACGCCGATACTGCGATTTGGGCCGCCTCGGAGAGAACGGGGAGGGGGGCGGGACGAGCGCGGTCAGGATACATACAGCGAGAATCTCCTGTTTACTCAGCAGCCTCTGTAATAGGAAGTCCCGCCTCCTGGGCCGGCATTGGACCAGCGTTCTGTCTATCATAGAAGCCGGTCCAGGAGGCGGGACTTTGTATTAAAGAGGCCGCCGAGTAAACAGGAGATTCTCGCTGAATGTAATCCGACGCCGCTCGTCCCGCCCCCATCCCTGAGATGGGCAATGGTGAGGCTGCGGATGGGCATTGATCAGGCTGATTTGATGGGCAATAGTAAGGCTGCGGATGGGCATTGATCAGGCTGCATTAATGGGCAATGGTGAGGCCGCGGATGGGCATTGATCAAGCTGCTTTGATGGGCAATGGTAAGGCTGTGCATGGGCATTGATGGGCAATGGTGAGGCTGCGAATGGGCATTGATCGGGCTACATTAATGGGCAATGGTGAGGCTGCGGATGGGCATTGATCAGGCTTGCATTGCTTCAAAGCTCTTTATTTAAAATTTTTGTTTTTTTCCCTGAAACTAACCCCTTACTATTATTTATTCCAACAGCCTATCACTCAGCCACTCTTAGCAGCGCTTGTCCCCAAATTTCCGGGAACATACACCAATCACATGGCAGAAAGCTCAGGGTCGGGTTTCTGTAGCGGCTGTCAAAGGTGCAGGGCCCAGAGAGTGGCACGCAATGCAAAGAGGCATCGTAGCCGCTGCAGGAGGGGCAGGGAAGCTGCTTGGCACAGATAGGGCCCTGAAGACGCTGCGCCCATAGGGCCCTGAAGACGCTGCGCCGATAGGGCCCTGAAGACGCTGCGCCGATAGGGCCCTGAAGACGCTGCGCCGATAGGGCCCTGAAGACGCTGCGCCGATAGGGCCCTGAAGACGCTGCGCCGATAGGGCCCTGAAGACGCTGCGCCGATAGGGCCCTGAAGACGCTGCGCCGATAGGGCCCTGAAGACGCTGCGCCGATAGGGCCCTGAAGACGCTGCGCCGATAGGGCCCTGAAGACGCTGCGCCGATAGGGCCCTGAAGACGCTGCGCCGATAGGGCCCTGAAGACGCTGCATGACGCAGAATATATGTGGCAGCGCGACTCACCTGAGGAATATCTTCAGACAGGAGCACATAACCATCTCTGGGACATCAATAAACCGGCAGAGACAACGCTGAAGGAGCCGAACATCCGACTTCTCCAGACCGACAGCCATCAAATCTGGACATAAACTGCAATATACAAAAATGTCCGATGAAAATTACACCCACCCCTGCCAAGGCCGACCCCTCCCCTTCATTTACATATACTGACATCTTCCCTCGACTTCTAGAACATAATAATAATTAGCAGCACCGGGTAAACGGTCATGTGACCAGAGACAGCCAATACACACCTGTATGATAACTTGGTTGTTTCCAGGAGCTCAATCAGAGCATTTTGTGGGTAAAACTTGGGGTCACTCCGGCAGCGATCCACCAGGCCTCGCACCATCTTCCCAGCAGCGATCTGGAAATCAGGAAGATCCTGACTGGATATGGCTTTCCGCACAAGAGAGGAGATCTGACTCTCAGAGGCGCTCTGCAGACGACATAGAAGATTAACCATTGTTCAGTGCAGAAGACTTCTCATGTGTCACAGCTTGTTTATGGGGGGTCACCTACCTGGATGTCCGAGAGAGGGATCTGTAACTGACATCCTCCATCACCGATCTCCTGACTCCGCTTCACCCGAGACTGTACAGAAACACCATCAATTAGACAAGAAATAGTCCAGTCCTCTAGGAGAGGAGAGTTATAGAGGAAGGAGCAGAGTCCTCCAGGAGAGGAGAGTTATAGAGGAAGGAGCAGAGTCCTCCAGGAGAGGAGAGTTATAGAGGAAGGAGCAGAGTCCTCCAGCAGAGTATATCAGGAGAGGAGAGTTATAGAGGAAGGAGCAGAGTCCTCCAGCAGAGTATATCAGGAGAGGAGAGTTATAGAGGAAGGAGCAGAGTATATCAGGAGAGGAGAGTTATAGAGGAAGGAGCAGAGTATATCAGGAGAGGAGAGTTATAGAGGAAAGAGCAGAGTCCTCCAGCAGAGTATATTAGGAGAGGTAGAGAGGAAGGAGCAGAGTCCTCCAGCAGAGTATATCAGGAGAGGAGAGTTATAGAGGAAGGAGCAGAGTCCTCCAGCAGAGTATATCAGGAGAGGAGAGTTATAGAGGAAGGAGCAGAGTCCTCCAGCAGAGTATATCAGGAGAGGAGAGTTATAGAGGAAGGAGCAGAGTATATCAGGAGAGGAGAGTTATAGAGGAAAGAGCAGAGTCCTCCAGCAGAGTATATCAGGAGAGTTATAGAGGAAGGAGCAGAGTTCTCCAGCAGTGCAGATCTATAGAGGAAGGAGCAGAGTCCTCCAGCAGAGTATATCAGGAGAGGAGAGTTATAGAGGAAGGAGCAGAGTCCTCCAGCAGAGTATATCAGGAGAGGAGAGTTATAGAGGAAGGAGCAGAGTCCTCCAGCAGAGTATATCAGGAGAGGAGAGTTATAGAGGAAGGAGCAGAGTATATCAGGAGAGGAGAGTTATAGAGGAAGGAGCAGAGTCCTCCAGCAGAGTATATCAGGAGAGGAGAGTTATAGAGGAAGGAGCAGAGTCCTCCAGCAGAGTATATCATAAGAGGAGAGTTATAGAGGAAGGAGCAGAGTCCTCCAGCAGAGGATATCAGAAGAGGAGAGTTATAGAGGAAGGAGCAGAGTCCTCCAGCAGAGTATATCAGGAGAGGAGAGTTATAGAGGAAGGAGCAGAGTCCTCCAGCAGAGTATATCAGGAGAGGAGAGTTATCGAGGAAGGAGCAGAGTCCTCCAGCAGAGTATATCAGGAGAGGAGAGTTATAGAGGACGGAGCAGAGTATATCAGGAGAGGAAAGTTATAGGGGAAGGAGCAGAGTCCTCCAGCAGAGTATATCAGGAGAGGAGAGGTAAATGTAGTAAATGGTGCCAAGCATAGGACAAGTCTAATCTTAATGCAGACATGCTCTGTACAGGAAATGGAAGGCTTTACAGTTCAGAGAGGATTCTGGGTACTCACAGCTTTCTTGGAGTGTTTGGCTTGCAGAGTCTTGCTCGTAGTCAATGCGTCCCAACTTACTATGGGAACGGTTTCCAGAGCTGAAAAAAAAGAAATCCAATGTAAATCCATTCAGAGGCGTCAGTTGGGATATATCCGACACAATGCCGGGAAATTCCAACTGAACATTTGATGGGAGATGAAGCCGAATGTCCTGAGAAAGTCACAATTCCTCGGAATCCTCCGGACACTTATTTGTGGATGTGAATGCAAAAAGACGAGAGCCCCAAATATCTGGAGCGAGTCCAGAAGAACATGAAAAAAAAGGTCCTAAGAAAAAGCCAATCCTGGAATTTATAAAGACAGGCAGAGACAGATTTGGGGAAAGCGTCTCACATGCGTTCTGAGAGTGCGCCAAATTCACGTACCCGCCCAGAACTTGTAGGTGGATTCGGGTTTGGCGCACACTGCACCACTTTTAGAATGCATGAGACAGACTTTGGCAAAATCTGTCTGCACCAGTTTCTCTCTCTGTACACCCTATGAGAGTCGGTCTTAATTAGCGCCTCTCTCCTAACTTTCCGGTACAGTAAAACCTCGGATTGCGAGAATTCCTTCCGGGAATATGCTTAGAATCCAAAACAAAGCAAATTTCCCCATAAGAAATAAAAGAAACGCAAATG